>NW_027590708.1:102500-198808 GCF_964213995.1 Mustelus asterias
ACAGAGAGAGAGGGGTTACAGAGAGAGAGGGGTTACAGAGAGAGAGGGGTTACAGAGAGAGAGGGGTTACAGAGAGAGAGGTTACAGAGAGAGAGGGGTTACAGAGAGAGAGGGGTTACAGAGAGAGAGGGGTTACAGAGAGGGGTTACAGAGAGAGAGGGGTTACAGAGAGAGAGGGGTTACAGAGAGAGGGGGGTTACAGAGAGAGGGGGGTTACAGAGAGAGGGGGTTTACAGAGAGAGGGGGGTTACAGAGAGAGGGGGGTTACAGAGAGAGGGGGGTTACAGAGAGAGGGGGGTTACAGAGAGAGGGGGGTTACAGAGAGAGGGGGGTTACAGAGAGAGGGGGGTTACAGAGAGAGGGGGGTTACAGAGAGAGGGGGGTTACAGAGAGAGGGGGGTTACAGAGAGAGGGGGGTTACAGAGAGAGGGTGGTTACAGAGAGAGGGGGGTTACAGAGAGAGGGGGGTTACAGAGAGAGGATGGTTACAGAGAGAGGGGGGTTACAGAGAGAGGGGGGTTACAGAGAGAGGGGGGTTACAGAGAGAGGGGGGTTACAGAGAGAGGGGGGTTACAGAGAGAGGGGGGTTACAGAGAGAGGGGGGTTACAGAGAGAGGGGGGTTACAGAGAGAGGGGGGTTACAGAGAGAGGGGGGTTACAGAGAGAGGGGGGGGACAGAGAGAGGGGGGGGACAGAGAGAGGGGGGACACAGAGAGAGAGGGGTTACAGAGAGAGAGGGGTTACAGAGAGAGAGGGGGGCAGAGAGGGTCTGTGTGTCAGGGTTAATGGGAGAGGGGCAGGTTCCACAGAGTCACAGAGACAGTTCAGGGTAGGGGGTGGGGTAGGAATGTGTGTTTGGGTGGGGATGAGGAGGAAAATGTGTGGTTTCAATTGACATATCAGGAAGAGTCAGATCGGCAGAGGCACATGCCAAACCCCTCAGGACAGAGAGAGAGTGATCACGAATTTCTCCAGGTTCCAAGGGAAGGTGTGCGGGAGTGCAGGGAACTGATCCTCAGGGCACCGAGGGAGAGGGGCTGAGTGTCTCAGGGGGTGGAGGGGGAGGGGCTGAGTCTCTCAAGGGGTGGAGGGGGAGGGGCTGAGTGTCTCAGGGAGTGGAGGGGGAGGGACTGAGTCTCTCTCAGGGTGTGGAGGGAGAGGGGCTGAGTCTCTCAGGGAGCGGAGGGGGAGGGGCTGAGTCTCAGGGGGAGGGGCTGAGTCTCTCAGGGGGAGGGGCTGAGTCTCTCAGGGGGAGGGGCTGTGTCTCAGGGGGAGGGGCTGAGTCTCTCAGGGGGAGGGGCTGAGTCTCTCAGGGCGAGGGGCTGAGACTCTCAGGGGGAGGGGCTGAGACTCAGGGGGAGGGGCTGAGACTCAGGGAGTGGAGGGGGAGGGGCTGAGTCTCTCAGGGAGTGGAGGGGGAGGGGCTGAGTCTCTCAGCGGGAGGGGCTGAGTCTCTCAGGGAGCGGAGGGGGAGGGACTGAGTCTCTCAG
Organism: Mustelus asterias; assembly: GCF_964213995.1. Classification (NCBI taxonomy): domain Eukaryota; kingdom Metazoa; phylum Chordata; class Chondrichthyes; order Carcharhiniformes; family Triakidae; genus Mustelus; species Mustelus asterias. The sequence goes on from NW_027590708.1 coordinate 103,991, forward strand.
GGGGAGGGACTGAGTCTCTCAGGGGGAGGGGCTGAGTCTCTCAGGGAGTGGAGGGGGAGGGACTGAGTCTCTCAGGGGGTGGAGGGGGAGGGGCTGAGTCTCAGGGGGTGGAGGGACTGAGTCTCTCAGGGGGAAGGGGAGGGGCTGAGTCTCAGGGAGTGGAGGGAGAGGGACTGAGTCTCTCTGAGGGGGCGGAGGGGGAGGGACTGAGTCTCTCTCAGGGGGCGGAGGGGGAGGGACTGAGTCTCTCAGGGGGCGGAGGGGGAGGGACTGAGTCTCTCTCAGGGAGCGGAGGGGGAGGGACTGAGTCTCTCTCAGGGGGCGGAGGGGGAGGGACTGAGTCTCTCAGGGGGAGGGGCTGAGTCTCTCAGGGAGCGGAGGGGGAGGGGCTGAGTCTCTCAGGGAGTGGAGGGGGAGGGACTGAGTCTCTCTCAGGGGGCGGAGGGGGAGGGACTGAGTCTCTCAGGGGGAGGGGCTGAGTCTCTCAGGGAGCGGAGGGGGAGGGGCTGAGTCTCTCAGGGAGTGGAGGGGGAGGGGCTGAGTCTCTCAGGGGAAGAGGAGGGGCTGAGTCTCAGGGAGTGGAGGGAGAGGGACTGAGTCTCTCAGGGAGCGGAGGGAGAGGGACTGAGTCTCTCAGGGAGCGGAGGGGGAGGGGCTGAGTCTCTCAGGGAGCGGAGGGGGAGGGGCTGAGTCTCTCAGGGAGCGGAGGGAGAGGGGCTGAGTATCTCAGGGAGCGGAGGGAGAGGGACTGAGTCTCTCAGGGAGCGGAGGGAGAGGGACTGAGTCTCTCAGGGAGCGGAGGGAGAGGGACTGAGTCTCTCAGGGAGCGGAGGGAGAGGGGCTGAATCTCTCAGGGAGCGGAGGGGGAGGGGCTGAGTCTCTCAGGGGGAAGGGGAGGGGCTGAGTCTCAGGGAGTGGAGGGAGAGGGACTGAGTCTCTCAGGGAGTGGAGGGAAAGGGGCTGAGTCTCTCTCAGGGGGCGGAGGGGGAGGGACTGAGTCTCTCAGGGGGAAGGGAAGGGGCTGAGTCTCTAAGGGGGAAGGGGAGGGGCTGAGTCTCTCAGGGGGAAGGGGAGGGGCTGAGTCTCTCAGGGGGAAGGGGAGGGGCTGAGTCTCTAAGGGGGAAGGGGAGGGGCTGAGTCTCTCTCAGGGGGCGGAGGGGGAGGGACTGAGTCTCTCTCAGGGGGCGGAGGGGGAGGGACTGAGTCTCTCAGGGTGTGGAGGGGGTGGGACTGAGTCTCTCTGGAGGGGGAGGGACTGAGTCTCTCAGGGTGTGGAGGGGGAGGGACTGAGTCTCTCAGGGTGTGGAGGGAGAGGCGCTGAGACTCTCTGGGGGAGCAGGGAGAGGGGCTGAGTCTCTCAGGGAGCGGAGGGGGAGGGGCTGAGTCTCTCAGGGTGTGGAGGGGGAGAGGCTGAGTCTCTCAGGGAGCGGAGGTTGGAGGGACTGAGTCTCTCAGGGAGCGGAGGTTGGAGGGACTGAGTCTCTCAGGGAGCGGAGGGGGAGGGGCTGAGTCTCTCAGGGTGTGGAGGGGGAGGGGCTGAATCTCTCAGGGTGTGGAGGGGGAGGGGCTGAGTCTCTCAGGACGCGGAGGGGGAGGGGCTGAGTCTCTCAGGGTGTGGAGGGGGAGGGGCTGAGTCTCAGGGTGTGGAGGGGGAGGGGCTGAGTCTCTCAGGGTGTGGAGGGGGAGGGGCTGAGTCTCTCAGGGTGTGGAGGGGGAGGGACTGAGTCTCTCAGGGTCTTGAGGGGGAGGGGCTGAGTCTCTCAGGGGACGGAGGAGGAGGGGCTGAGTCTCTCAGGGCGCGTGTTGCAGCATCAGGTTCTGCAGCAGCCTCTGACGTCCTGCTGCGTAATCGTCCTCATCCACATTCACCAGCAGCTTAATGGCCTCGTGACCCACCGCCTGCTTCAGAGAGTCGGTGATGAAGACGCCTTTGAGGGCCTCGAGCAGCGAGCCATTGATGTAGTCCCGCCAGAAGGCATCGAGGTAGGTCAGCTCGGAGAACTTGATGTCACAGATGATAGAACCCAGGTCCCGGGATTTCAGGATCGTGTTGGCCTGGGAAAAACGTTCAAACTGACGCTCCAGGGGATCCGGCTTGTTGGAGAAGACGTTCCCTTCCAGCGCCGTCTCGTGCTGACAGTACTCGGCACGCACCCGCAGGCGGATATCTGGTGGGAGGAGCAGACAGAGAGAAAGAGGGTCAAGTATAGGAGGATCCCAAAGGAGGCGGGTGGAGAAAGAGTCGGTGGGAAACAAGGAGAGAGCAAGAAAGGCAGAGATGGAAAGGGGTTTCAGGAGGGCGAGGGTTGGACGGGCGAAACCACGAGGAGTGGGCGGGGGCAGGTAATCCTAACGCTTTAGTCTCTCCTCATATGTCCGTCCTGCCATCCCAATAATCAGCCTTGTGAACCTTTGCTGCGCTCCCTCAATAGCAAGGACATCCTTCCTCAGATAAGGACACCAAAACTGCACTCAATACTCCAGATGTGGCCTCATCAAGGCCCTGTACAATTGCAACAAAACATCCCTGCTCCTGTACTCCAACATACCATTTGCCACCTGCTGCACCTGAATGCTTACCTTCAACGACTGGTGTACAAGAACACCCAGGTCTCATTGTGCATTAGCTACATAACCATTCAGATAATAATGTCTTCCTGTTTTTGCTGCCAAAGTGGATAACCTACATTTATCCACATTGTACTGCATCTGCCATGCAGTTGCCCAGTCACTCAACTTGTCCAAATCACACGGGAGTATCTCTGCATCCTCCTCACAGCTCACCCTCCCGTGTAACTGTGTCTCCTCTGCAAATTTGGAGAGCTTTAGTTTCCTCATCCAAATCATTAATATATATTGTGAATAGCTGTGGTCCTAGCAGCGATCCCTGCGGTACCCCACGCAGAAAATGATCCGATTAATCTTTCGCTTTGTTTCATGTCTGCCAACCAGCTTTTTATCCATCTCAGTGCACTACACCCAATCCCAAACGCTTTAGCTCTACACGCTAATCTCTTTTGTGGGACCTTGTCAACAGCCTTCTGAAAGTCCAAATAACCCACATTCACTGGCTCCCCCTCAACAAGACTAGTGGTCACATTGCCAAAGAATTGTAATCGATTTGTCAAGCAAGATTTCCCTTTCAGGAATCCATGCTGACTCCATCCGATTCTGTCACTGTTTTCCAAGTTCTCTGCTATAAAATCTTAGATAATGGATTCTAGCATTTCCCCCACCACTGACATCAGGCTGACTGGTCTATAAATCCCTGTTTTCTCTCTACCTCCCTTTTTAAATAGTGGGGTTACATTAGCTACCCTCCAATCTGTAGGAACTCTTGCAGAGTCTATGGAATCTTGGAAGATGACCACCAATGCATCTACAATTTCTCGGGCCACTCCTCAGCTATTCTGGGATTTATTAACTGGCCCTGGGGATTTATTAGCCTTCAATCCCATGAATTTCCCCAACACCATTTCTCTAATACTGATTTCCTTTGGTTCCTCCCTCTCACTAAAATCTGTGTTCCCCAACATTTCTGATACGTTATTTGCTTCCTCCATTGTGAAGGCACAACCAATGTATTTGGTTGGTCAGCCATTTCTTTTTCTCCCCGTTATAAGTTCTCCTGTTTTTGACATTTGTCTTCATCAATCTTTTTCTCTTCACATACCTATAGACACTTTTACAGTCAGTTTTCATATTCCCTGCAAGCTTACTATATACTTTATTTTCCCCTTCTTAATCAGTCCCTTGGTCCTACTTTGCTGAATTGTACACTGCTTCCAATCCTCAGATCTGCTGTTTCTTCTTGGCCAATTCGTATGCCTCTTCCTTGGCTCTAATACTGTCTCGAATTTCCCTCATAAGCCATGGTTTGGCCCCCTTTCCTGTTTTACTCTTACCCCAGACATGAATAAACAATTGCTGCAGTTCCCCCAAGCGCTCCTGGAATGTTTGCTATTGCCTATCCACCGTCATCCCTTTAAGTAACGTTCCCCAATCTATCATAGCAAACTCGCACTTCATATCATCAAAGTCTCCTTGAGTAAGATTCAAGACCCTCGGCTCAGAATCAATTACTTTTCTTTCTTGATGAAAAATGTTACAGAGATAGAGAGGGTGGTGGTGGTGGTTCAGATACTTGGGCAGAATAATTTTGTATAAACTGAATATCAGAGAGGAGAGAATGCAGGAGTCCAGCAGGAGTGGATTGAAGTAGTGGAGTCAGGAGGTGGCTGGGCTTGTATGATGAGCTGAGACTGGTTGGGAATCGGTTGATGATACAGAGGAGCAAACACAAATATGTGTTCATTGGAATGCTATCCTTTATGAACATAAAAGTAAGGATATTATGCTTCAGTTATTCAGAGGATTGGTGAGACCACATCTCCAATCCTACGTCCAGTATTGGTCTCCTTATTTAAGGAAGGTTGTAAATGCATTGGAGACGGTTCAGAGGAGGTTTCCTAGATTGATATCTAGAATGAGGGGGTTGTCCTTTGAGGAAAGATTGGACAGGCGGGCATTGTTTCTGCTGGAGTTCAGAAGAGTGAGGAGTCACTTGATTGAAGTTTATAAAGATCCCGAATGGTATCGACAAGGTAGATATTGAAAGCATGTTTCCTCTCTGTGGGCGAGTCCAGAATTAGGGGGCACTGGTTTAAAATTGGGGGCTGTCCTTTTAGGACAGAGATGAGGAGAATGTTTTTTCTCTCAGAGGATTATGCTACGCTGGAACTCTCACCCTCAGACGGCAGTGAAAAGAAGGATCATTAAATATCTTCAGGCAGAGGTAGATAGATTCTTGATAGGCAAGGGAATCAAAGGTTTTGGGGAGTAGATGGGAATGTGAACTCAACAGAAACAGATCAGTCATGATCTAATTGAACGATGGAGCAGCCTCAAGGGGCTGAATGGCCGACTGCTGCTCCCATTTCATACGTGATTGGATGGTCATCTCAGAGTCAAATATGACACCAAAGCAAGAAGCAATCTGATCAAACCACAGGCAGCTTTTTTTATCCTTTTATAGGATGTGGCCGTCATTGGCTGGAACAGCATTTATTGCCCATCCCTAATTGCCCCATGAGGAGGTGATGGTGAGCTGCTGCCTTCTTGATCCACTGCAGTCCCTGAGGTGTAGGTACACCCACAGTGCTGTTAGGGAGGGAGTTCCAGGATTTTGACCCAGCGACAGTGAAGGAACGGTGATATATTTCCAAGTCAGGATGGTGAGTGACTTGGAGGGGAACCTCCAGGTGGTGGTGTTCCCAGGTATCTGCTGCTCTTGTTCTTCTAGATGGAAGTAGTCGTGGGTTTGGAAGATGCCGCCTAAGGAACCTTGGTGAATGGCTGCAGTGCATCTTGTAGATGGTACACACGGCTGCCACTGTGTGTCAGTGGTGGAGGGGGTGAATGTTTGCGGATGGGGTGTTGATCAAGTGGGGCTGCTTTGTCCTGGATGGTGTTGAGCTTCTTGTGTGTTGTTGGAGCTTCACTCATCCAGGCAAGTGGGGAGTATTCCATCACACTCCAGACGGTACTTTGTAGATGGTGGACAGGCTTTGGGGAGTCAGGTGGTGAATTACTCGCTGCAGGATTCCCAGCCTCTGATCTACTCTTGAAGGCTCAGTATTTATATGTCTGGGTCCAGTTCAGTTTCTGGTCAATGGTAACCCCCAGGATGTTGATGGTGGGGGATAAATGATTGCAATGCCATTGCATGTCAAGGGAAGGTGGTTAGCTCCTCCCTTCTTGGAGATGGTCATTGCCTGGTACTTGAGTGGCACAAATGCTACTTGTCACTTGTGCAACAAGACCCTGGAAAACATTCAGGCTGATATCGATATGAACTGCTTCAGTATCTGAGGAGTCACTTATTTCTTATGATGGGAGGGTGGTCATTGATGGAGCAACTGAAGGTGGTTGGACCGAGGACACTACTCTGAGAAACACTGCAGAGATGTCCTGGGAGAAGCGTGGGGTTGGTAGCGAGGGAAAGGAGTCTGGGGCCATTACCGTAGATAATAGCTTTCCACGCCTGATATTTATTAGAATATTTTTGTTCATCCGGTACTAAATGCTGAATAAGCAGTCTGGTTGGTTCATAATGGCGGCAGTTGTCGGGAGAGTTGGTGAGGTGGAGCCGGGGAGGGTCAGTGTACATGTGAAAACTAAAGCAGCGCCTTGGGATGATGGTGCTGAGGGACAGCACATCGATGGGACAGAGGAGGGAACTCAGGATAGATAGTTGGGAACAGCAGAGGGAAAGGAGGACGAGCAACAAGAGAAGGTATTGCAGGCGATTTCACTGAGACCGGCTGTACAGATGATAGGCTCATTCTGTGCTGGGAGCTCAAACAATCGGGCCCGCACTTACCCCAGCGTCGGGCCCGCCCTCACCCCAGCCTTGGGCCCGCCCTCACCCCAGCGTCGGGCCCGCCCTCACCCCAGCCTCGGGCCCGCCCTCACCCCAGCCTCGGGCCCGCCCTCACCCCAGCCGGGCCCGCCCTCACCCCAGCCGGGCCCGCCCTCACCCCAGCCGGGCCCGCCCTCACCCCAGCCGGGCCCGCCCTCACCCCAGCGCCGGGCCCGCCCTCACCCCAGCCTCGGGCCCGCCCTCACCCCCAGCCTCGGGCCCGCCCTCACCCCAGCCAGGTCCGCGCACAAAGCCTCCTGCTCACGCTCACCCCAGCCAGGCACCTGCTCATAGCCTCCGGCATGCTGTCACGCCCGTCCTCGCGCTCTCCCCTCACACACTCACCACACGTTTGCTTCTCGTTCGGCTCCATGGTGGCTGATTTCTTCCTTTTGCCCCGACTGTGTGTTGAGGCTCTGCCCCGAAACATTCTCTGTCGGAGGGGCTGCCGTGCTGTGGGTGCACAACATAGCAAATGGTGGGGGGAGTCTGCAGAAACATGAATGGGAGACATCAGACAGAGCATTGCTCAGGACATAACTCTAGGCTGTACTGTAGAGGGAGCTTTACTCTGTATCTAACCCCGTGCTGTACCTGTCCTGGGAGTGTTTGATGGGGACAGTGTAGAGGGAGCTTTACTCTGTACCTAACCCCGTGCTGTACCTGTCCTGGGAGTGTTTGATGGGGGCAGGGTAGAGGAAGTTTTACTCTGTATCTAACCCCGTGCTGTACCTGTCCGACAGTTGTGATGATACTGTGCCTTTTAGAAATGTATTTTATCATGTTTCTTACAGGGGTATGTTTAAAATCCAGCTCTGTTTAACACCGTGCCGATTTGTCTGAACCAGGCAGCTCACATGCTGAGAATGCAGGCTAATGATTGAATCTAGCTCGGGATGTGTTTGTTTTAATCTGAGTTAATGCATTTTTGTTTAATTTTGTTTTCCTCCTAGAGTTTCAGAGTAGGGTTTTGATTTGGTTGATGAACACAGGCAGAGTCATGTGAATGGTTGGCACATTGGTTAACACTGCTGCCTCTCAGCGCCAGGAACATGGGTTCAATTCCAGCCTTGGGGACTATTGGTTGCAGTTTGCGCGTTCTCCCATGTCTGTATGGATTTCCTCTGGGTGCTCCAGTTTTCTCCCACAGTCCAAAAATGTGCAGGTTAAGTTTAGCATGGATTGGCCATTCTAAATTGCCCTTTAATGCCCCAAGGTGTAGAGGTCAAGTGCAGACTTGATGGGCCGGATGGCCTCTTTCTGCACTGCTGAGACTCTATGTTTCTCTACTTGATGGTTCTAGCCAAGCCTGCAAGGAAACACACAGTTCTCCTTTATTTGAGAACAGTGCCTATGAAACCCATCTCCAACCTCCATGGCCTCGGTCTCGGCTCCTCCCTCTGCAACTAGATCCTGAGCTTTCTAACTTTCTAGACCACAATCAGTCAGGAGAGGCAAGAACACTTCCTCCACGATCATCCTCAACACCGATGCCTCACAAGGCTGTGTCCTCAGCCCTCTACTATACTCCTTATACACCTGTGGCCAAATTCCCCTCCAATTCGATTTTCAAGTTCGCTGATGATACCACCGTAGTGCGTCGGATCTCAACCAATGACGCGACAGAGTACAGGAATGAGATAAGCCGGTGAACTGGTGTGACGGCAATAATCTCTCCCTCAATGTCGACAAAACGAAGGAGATCGTCATCAACTTCAGGAAGCGTAGCCGTCTACATCAATGGGGACGAATTAGAAATAGTTGAGAGCTTGACGTTTTTAGGTGTCCAGATCACCAATAATCTGTCCTGGTCCCCCATGCTGACACTATAGTTAAGAAAGCCCATCTACTTTAGAACATAGAACAGTATAGCACAGAACAGGCCCTTCGGCCCACGATGTTGTGCCGAGCTTTATCTGCAACCAAGATCAAGCTATCCCACTCCCTATCATCCTGGTGTGCTCCATGTGCCTATCCAATAACCGCTTAAATGTTCCTAAAGTGTCTGACTCCACTATCACTGCAGGCAGTCCATTCCACACCCCAACCACTCTCTGCGTAAAGAACCTACCTCTGATATCCTTCCTATAGCTCCCACCATGAACCCTATAGTTATGCCCCCTTGTAATAGCTCCATCCACCCGAGGAAATAGTCTTTGAACGTTCACTCTATCTATCCCCTTCATCATTTTATAAACCTCTATTAAGTCTCCCCTCAGCCTCCTCCACTCCAGAGAGAACAGCCCTAGCTCCCTCAACCTTTCCTCACAAGACCTACCCTCCAAACCAGGCAGCATCCTGGTAAATCTCCTCTGCACTCTCTCCAATGCTTCCACATCCTTCTTATAGTGAGGTGACCAGAACTGCACACAATATTCCAAATGTGGTCTCACCAAGGTCCTGTACAGTTGCAGCATAACCCCACAGCTCTTAAACGCCAACGCCCTGTTAATAAAAGCTAACACACTATAGGCCTTCTTCACAGCTCTATCCACTTGAGTGGCAACCTTTAGAGATCTGTGGATATGGACCCCAAGATCTCTCTGTTCCTCCACAGTCTTCAGAACCCTACCTTTGACCCTGTAATCCACATTTAAATTAGACCTACCAAAATGAATGACCTCACATTTATCAGGGTTAAACTCCATTTGCCATTTTTCAGCCCAGCTTTGCATCCTATCTATGTCTCTTTGCAGCCTACAACAGCCCTCCAACTCATCCACTACTCCACCAATCTTGGTGTCATCAGCAAATTTACTGATCCACCCTTCAGCCCCCTCCTCTAAGTCATTAATAAAAATCACAAAGAGCAGAGGACCAAGCACTAATCCCTGTGGCACTCCGCTAGCAACCTGCCTCCAGTCCGAAAATTTTCCATCCACCACCACCCTCTGTCTTCGATCAGATATGATGTGGAGATGCCGGCGTTGGACTGGGGTAAACACAGTAAGAAGTCTCACAACACCAGGTTAAAGTCCAACAGGTTTTTTTGGTAGCAAATACAATAAGCTTTCGGAGCACTGCTCCTTCGTCAGATGGAGTGGAAATGTGCTCTCAAACAGTGCACAGACACAGAAATTAAGTTACAGAATACTAATTAGAATGCGAATCTCTACAACCAGCCAGGTCTTAAAGGTACAGATAATGTGGGTGGAGGGAGCATTCAACACAGGTTAAAGAGATGTGTATTGTCTCCAGACAGAACAGCTATGTTGAATGCTCCCTCCACCCACATTGTCTGTACCTTTAAGACCTGGCTGGTTGTAGAGATTCGCATTCTAATCAGTATTCTGTAACTTGATTTTGTGTCTGTGCCCTGTTTGAGAGCACATTTCCAATCGATCTGACGAAAGAGCAGTGCTCCGAAAGCTTATGGTATTTGCTACCAAATAAACCTGTTGGACTTTAACCTGGTGTTGTGAGACTTCTTACTTCGATCAGATAGCCAGTTACCTATCCAATCGGCCAACTTTCCCTCTATCCCACACCTCCTTACTTTCATCATAAGCCGACCATGGGGGACCTTATCAAACGCCTTACTAAAATCCATGTATATGACATCAACTGCCCTACCTTCATCAACACACTTAGTTACCTCCTCAAAAAATTCAATCAAATTTGTGAGGCACGACTTGCCCTTCACGAATCCGTGCTGACTATCCCGGATTAATCCGCATCTTTCTAAATGGTCGTAAATCCCATCCCTAAGGACCTTTTCCATCAATTTACCAACCACCGAAGTAAGACTAACCGGTCTATAATTACCAGGGTCATTTCTATTCCCTTTCTTAAACAGAGGAACAACATTCGCCACTCTCCAGTCCTCTGGCACCATCCCCGTGGACAGTGAGGACCCAAAGATCAAAGCCAAAGGCTCTGCAATCTCATCCCTTGCCTCCCAAAGAATCCTAGGATATATTTCATCAGGCCCAGGGGACTTATCGACCTTCAGTTTATTCAAAACTGCCAGTACATCCTCCCTCCGAACAACTATTTCCTCCAGCCTATTAGCCTGTAACACCTTCTCAGAAGAGTAAAAAACACTTTCTCAGAAGACTAAAAAATTTGGCATGTCAGCTACGACTCTCACCAACTTTTACAGATGCACCATAGAAAGCATTCTTTCCGGTTGTATCACAGCTTGGTATGGCTCCTGCTCTGCCCAAGAACGCAAGAAACTACAAAGAGTCGTGAATGAAGCCCAGTCCATCACGCAAACCCGCCTCTTATTCATTGACTCTGTCTACACTTCGCAGAGACCGTTTGCTCCGGGTTAACCGAGTCCATTCCTCCGCTATACCCAACACCTCTCCCGTCACTCATGGCACCTTCCCATGCAATGGCAGTAGGTGTAACACCTGTCCCTTTCCCTCTTCCATGCTCACCATCCAAGGTCCAAAACATTCATTCCAGGTTAAGCAGCGTTTCACTTGCCCCTCTTTCAATTTGGTCTATTGCATTCGCTGCTCCCAATGTGGTCTCCTCTATATCAGAGAGACCAAGCGTAGACTGGGCGATCGCTTTGCTGAGCACCTTTGGTCTGTGTACAATCAGGACCCTGACGTTCCAGCTGCTTGCCATTTTAACACATGATCCTGCTCCCATGCCCACATGTCTGTCCTTGGCCTGCTGCAATGTTCCAGTGAAGCTCAACGCAAACTGGAGGAACAGCATCTCATCTTCCGGCTCGGCACTTTACAGCCTTCCGGTCTCAACATCGAATTCAACAACTTCAGATGATTTGCTCTACCCCACCTCCACCCCTCTGTTTTCATTCTATTTTATTTAATTTTTTTACTGTTCTCTACCTTTTATTTCTTTATTGTCTTTCTTAATGTTTCTTCCCCCCCCCACTCTTTCGCTGTACTTTATCCCCCTTCCCTTACCTTTTCTCCCCCCTTTGCTTCCCATTTCTTACCTCTGTCCCATCCATTCCTCCTCCTCCCCCCCTCTTCATCTGTCACAGTTTACCCTCTGATTTTAGCTTCTCTGCCGTCTGGCCATTCACACCCTTTATTCTCTCTGTGGACAGCTATTAGCAGTCTTTTCCCCTGGTTTCTGTGGCTATGATTCATCTTCCATTCCCTCACTCTGCAGTATAAATATCTCCCACTTTCTCTGCCTTTGAGCTTTGACAAAGGGTCGCCTGGAGTTGAAACGTCAGCTCTTTTCTCTCCTTACAGATGCTGCCAGACCTGCTGAGATTTTCCAGCGTTTTCTCTTTTGAAAGAACAGGTGGAGAATGAAGCGGATTTCTTTAGTTCAGGAAAGGTGGCAGGATTACAAGAGGAAGAGGTAGAGATAAAGCAGTTGCATCAGGAAGCATAAACAGAAGACTCAGGAGAAGAGTATACCGGAATGTTTTTATATTAAAAATGATGTCTTAAAGCGGAAGTGGGGGCCTTTACATATTCAGGCAGATGAAAAATGGACAGAAGTTCCTCAAGTGATATTACCGATGGGTTATAGAAACGAGGTCTTGTGAGTAGTGCATGAGGTTCCAGTCGGAGCTCATATAGGAGTAAGGAAAACTCAAGCAAAAATACAAAAACATTTATATTGGCCTGGACTGCATAAAGATGGAGTAGAATTTTGTCGTACACGTCACAGATATCAGGGAATAGGAAAACCTGAAGCAGTGTTAAATCCAGCAACCTTAATGTCCATTCTGACATTTAAGGAACCTTTCCACAGAATAGAATCACAGAATCCCTACAGTGCGAAAGGAGGCCATTTGGCCCATCGAGTCTGCACCGACCACAATCCCACTCAGACCCTATCCCCGTAACCCCACATATCCACCCTGCTAGTCCCCCTGACACCAAATTTTTCAATCAACCTAACCCGCAAATCTTTTTTTACCAGGGTCCTAACTGATTGCGCAGAACCCCTCCCTAAAATGAAAAGTGAGAATCGACATTTGTTGACCTTAATGGATATGTCTACTGCATTTCTGCAGGCTATTCCATTATGTACTATTACAGCTAAGAGGATTGTAGGGAAGTTACTTAATTTTTTTTACCAAATACGGACTGCCCAAAGAAATATAATCAGATCAAGGATGAAATTTTACATTGGAGTTATTCAGTGAAGTTATGGATAGTTTAGGAGGAAAGTAATTTAAATCTACTGCGTACCATCCAGAATCACAGGGGTCGTTGAAATGGTGGCAAAGTTTAAAGACCATGTTGAAGGCCTATAAAGGATTATCCAGAGGATTGAGATAAAGGAATTCCATTTGTACTATTCACAATTAGGGATGCATCTAATGAATCAACTAAATTCAATCCATTTGAATTGATTTTTGGTCATGAGGTAAGAGGACCACTTAAATTGATCAAGGAGAAATTGGTGAGTCAATGTTCTGAGATTGCATTGTTGGACTCTGTGTAAGACCTTAGGGAGAGATTAACTAGGGCTGGTGAGTTAGCGAGACAGCATTTAAAGGTGGCACAGCATGTGATAAAAAAGAAGCGGATAAGAAATCAAAAAATCGTAGTTTTGTTAGTGGGGTAAAGTATTAGTATTATAACCAGTGGGAGGTGAACCATTAAAAGCAAGGTTTAGTGGCCTTATGAAATCAAAAGAAAATTGAGTGAGGTGAATTATTTGATAAGAAAGCCAGATAGAAGGAAAACTCACATAGTGTGTCATGTGAATATGTTCAAACAGTATTTTGATAAGGAAGAAAAGAAAGAGGAGGATGCGTTAGTTGTTACAACTCGAGGGAAGAAACAAGTCCAGATGATACTGTACGACATTCTTCAAATTAGATTGGATAATGAGAAAGCAGTCAGAATAAATGATGGAGTTACCTTCCAGAGGAAAATCAAAATGACCTGAAAGAGTCATGGAGATGTACGTGCGAACAGCTGGGAAGTACTAAAATAATTGTGCATGATATAGATGTAGAAAACACTGTTCCAATTAAGAAATATCTGTATAGACTTAATCCACACAAGTGGCACAGGTTCAGAAGGAGAAGTTGATGTTTGCTTGGTCCGAGATGCAGCTGAACGTTTCGATCAAACACTGTGAAGGGGTGGTGGATAGTTATACATCTCAGTTGAGGAAGACACTAATCGAGGCAGATACTGCAATGTAAAATTGGTGAAGGCAGGAAAGTAAACAGATCAATCAGCAGACATGTGTGACCCGGAGGTTGAAGAGCAGCAATATTTTACTGCTATAGACAGAAGAAAGGGACAATGATGTAAAGTAAGACTGTTTGGTGAAACGATGTCATTACTCCAAAAGAACTGCTGGGATAATGAATCTATACGGCTTGCACAGGCATGGATACCCAAAGAAAGAGTCCTGTTCATTGCTGATGTTCGAGTAAATTACTCTGGCTTTCGCAACAGCAGAACTGCCATAATGATCGCTAAAACCATAATTACAACAACTCCTTACACCAAAGGAGATGATCTGCTTTATATATTTTTCCCCAAAGAATATGCAAAAAATGATGAAGATCCAGAACAAAGAATTGGTAAACTACCCTGGAACAAAAAGATATACAATTGGAGACTCTGGAAAGAATTTTGACCACCTTATTTTGAAATAGAGGGTGGAGTTGGACTGCCTGACAAAAACTAAGGCCAATTAACAAGGGGACAGAGATAAAGTGACCCTTCTGGGTGACCCTGAACACACATGATGTTGAGAATGTGTGAAAAGGTACAGGTTCTCTTTGACAAAGTCAGGGAACAGTTCAACCTTCTGAAAAAGATTGTTTTGTTTTGAGGTTTCAGAACTCAAAGTCAAAAGAACTGGTTGGACTAAGCGAACGCAATTAAAAGCAAATCCAGTTTGCTTTGTGCCAATTTGCATTCCATGTAAAGTTTTACCCTCCTGATCCTGCCCAGCTCTCAGGACATTGCCAGAACTAATTTATAATCATGAGAACAAAGTTGAACTTGGACTTGGAACCAAAGCAGGATCAAGAACTGAAGGAGGCCTCTGAAAAGAAAGAGGAAGCAGCTGAACAATAGCAGTGTGTTGAGTTAAGCAGAGAGAGAGAACATGGTTGCAGATGCTTGATCATGGCTTTGATTAAAGAAAAAGGAATGTTCAATGTTGGAAGATAAAGACTGAACTGAGCTATACTACTGTTATATTTGCATGCTTAGATTTAATAAATATTATAAAGTACGAATAGTGTGAAAGAGATTTTGTAAAGTGAAGCCATTCTTTTCATATAGTTGGCGTTTTACTTAAGGGGGAGGTCTTATGATACTGTGATTTTAATAAATGTATATTTTCATATTTTTTGTGAAGGGTATGTTTAAAATTCACCTGTTATATACGGCGCTGATTTGTCTGCATCGGGCAGCTCACATGATGAGAATGCAGATAATGATCAATTTTATCTCAGGTTGTGTTTCTTTTAGAGTTAATGCATTTTAGTTTACTTTGGTTTACCCGAGTTTGAGTAAGGTTTTGATTGACAGAGGAAGAGTCATGAGAATGGGCGGAGCTAAGCTTGCAGGAAAAACACACACAGTTCTCATTTATTTTGTAATTCTGCCTGGTCCTGAAAGCAGCAATGGGTGTATTGGGGCTGTCAGAAGACAAGTGTCTTTCTGTCTCTCTTTCTCTCTCTCTCTCCACAGAGGTGTTCAAATACTCTAGGACTGTTAACAAGTATAAACACCTAAGTGTGTGTGTTGTTAACTGATTTTGAAGTGGTGTTTAGGTCAATAAGAGGAATACTGCTTGAATTGGAGCTAATAGATAAGTTAGCAGTTAAGAATTGTATCTTGTCAAGTTTAAGTATCGTTCAAGTATCGTTCAAGTATCACTCAAATGTTGAGCTAATTAATGTTATATTTAAACTATTGTTTAATAAAGTTAGTTTTGATAAAAGCTTTCTAGTGTGTCGATAGGATCACACCTGGAGTGAAACACATTATCCTCACACTGATGCCAAAATAGAAAACCTGTTGGGGTCTAGTCAGGCTACAAAACATACTTTGGGGTTTCTGATCCTGTATCCTAACACAGTGAGAGGGAGCTTCACTCTGTATCTAACCCCGTGCTGTACCTGTCCTGGGAGTGTTTGATGGGGACAGTGTAGAGGGAGCTTCACTCTGTATCTAACCCCGTGCTGTACCTGTCCTGGGAGTGTTTGATGGGGACAGTGTAGAGGGAGATTTACTCTGTATCTAACCCTGTGCTGTATCTGTCCTGGGAGTGTTTGATAGGGACAGTGTAGAGGGAGATTTACTCTGTATCTGACCCTGTGTTGTACCTGTCCTGGGAGTGTTTGATGGGGACAGTGTAGAGGGAGATTTACTCTGTATCTGACCCTGTGTTGTACCTGTCCTGGGAGTGTTTGATGGGGACAGTGTAGAGGGAGATTTACTCTGTATCTAACCCCGTGCTGTACCTGTCCTGGGAGTGTTTGATGGGGACAGTGTATATAGAACATATGAATTAGGATCAGCAGTAGGCCACTCGTCCCCTCAAGCCTGCTCTGCCATTCTATATGTTCATGGCTGATCTGATTGTAGCTTCAACCCCACACTCCTGCCGACCCCGATAGACTTTCACCCCCTTGTTAATCAAGAATCTATCTAGTTCTGCCTTCAAAATATTAAAGATTCTGCTTCCACTGCCTTTTGAGGAAGAGTGTTCCAGAGACTCTCAACTCGCAGAGGAACAAATTATCATCTCTGTCTTAAATGAGCGACCCTCTTATTTTTAAACAGTGACCTCTAGTTCTAGATTCTCCAACAAGAGGAAACATCCTCTCCGCATCCACCTTGTCAATACCCCTCGGGATCCTAAAAGCTTCGATCAAGTTGTATCTTACTCTTCTAAACTCCGGTGGATACAAACCTAACCTCTTCAACCTTTCCTCATATGACAACCTGCCCATTCCTAGTATTAGTCTCGTGAACTTCTCTGAACGGCTTCTAACGCATTAACATCTTTTCTTAAATAAGGAGACCAGTGTTGTACACAATACTCCAGCTGTGGTCTCACCAATGCCCTGTATAACTGAAGCATAACCTCCGTACTTTTGTCATCAATTCCCTGTGCAATAAATGATAACATTCTATTAGCTTTCCTAATTATTTGCTGTACCTGTATACTAAGCTTTGATTCGTTCACTGGGACACCCAGATCCCTCTGCATCTCAGGACTCCGCAATCTCTCCATCATCTACCATTTCGATAATAAGCTTCTTTTTTTCTTCATGCTAAAATGGAGAATCTCACATTTTCCCACATTATACTCCATTTGCCAGATTTTTGCCCATTTATTGAAACTATGTTCCTTAGTAGCTTCCTCACAACTTACTTTCCTACCTACGTCTCACCAGCAAATTTAGCAACCATTGTTCCCAGGAGCAGGCTGAGGGTGGTCTTATGTTCTTATACCTTCAGCCCCTTCATCCAAGTCATTTATACAAATTGTAAAATGTTGAGGCCCCAGCGCTGCTCCCTGTGGTAAACCACTCATCACTTACTGCCAACCAGAAAAAGACCCATTTATGCCAACTCTGCTTCCTGCTAGCTAGCCAATTTTCAATCCATGCCAACATGTTACCCACTTGTCAGCGACCAGATCAGAAAGTCCAAGTATATTAGGAAGTTAGCCTGGACCCCAACTTTGTTTGATTTTGGCATTAGGGTGAGCATAAGGTGTTTCGCTCCAGGTATGATTCGATTGACCCACTAGGAAGCTTTTATTAAAATAAACTTTATTTAACACTGTTAAAATATAACAAAAAGAACTAGCATAACTTTACCAATTGAAAATACTCTAAATATGACCAGGTATAACTCTCAACAGCTAACTATCTCTGCAGTTCCAATGTAGGCAATAATCCCAGACATAACTATCTCTTCAGACCAAGTTGGCACAAAAAAAATGCTTACAGGGATGCTAGATTGCCAGCTTTTGAACCACTCTTGACAGATACATAAAGACACCTGTCTTCTGACTCTCATACAGCAGCCTCCAGAGAAAGGGACTTATTTCCTGGCAGAACCCAGTCTTCAAATCCAAAGACAGAAAAAGGTTGAGAGAAAGCTACCTCTCTCTAAAGATCCCAAGGAGCAACTGATTTGATTTTTCCCTGTAAGCCTAGTCCCGCCCAGTCGCATTTTTTCCTATCAACCCTACTCTGAAAAACTCCAGGGGAACACACTAAAATAATCAAACTGGATTAACCCAGATTAAAACAAATAGTCCAGCTATTGGGAGCAATTGTGCTTCTGCAGCATCAACAGGAGCTGAAGTGGCACTGATGAATAGAACTGACTGCTTAGGACATAGAACAGTACAGCACAGAACAGGCCCTTCGGCCCATGATGTTGTGCCGAGCTTTATCTGAAACCAAGATCAAGCTATCCCACTCCCTATCATCCTGGTGTGCTCCATGTGCCTATCCAATAACCGCTTAAATGTTCCCAAAGTGTCTGACTCCACTATCACTGCAGGCAGTCCATTCCACACCCCAACCACTCTCTGCGTAAAGAACCTACCTCTGATATCCTTCCTATATCTCCCACCACGAACCCTATAGTTATGCCCCCTTGTAATAGCTCCATCCACCCGAGGAAATAGTCTTTGAACGTTCACACTATCTATCCCCTTCATCATTTTATAAACCTCTATTAAGTCTCCCCTCAGCCTCCTGCGCTCCAGAGAGAACAGCCCTAGCTCCCTCAACCTTTCCTCATAAGACCTACCCTCCAAACCAGGCAGCATCCTGGTAAATCTCCTCTGCACTCTTTCCAGCGCTTCCACATCCTTCTTATAGTGAGGTGACCAGAACTGCACACAATATTCCAAATGTGGTCTCACCAAGGTCCTGTACAGTTGCAGCATAACCCCACGGCTCTTAAACTCCAACCCCCTGTTAATAAAAGCTAACACACTATAGGCCTTCTTCACAGCTCTATCCACTTGAGTGGCAACCTTTAGAGATCTGTGGATATGGACCCCAAGATCTCTCTGTTCCTCCACAGTCTTCAGAACCCTACCTTTGACCCTGTAATCCACATTTAAATTAGTCCGACCAAAATGAATCACCTCACATTTATCAGGGTTAAACTCCATTTGCCATTTTTCAGCCCAGCTTTGCATCCTATCTATGTCTCTTTGCAGCCTACAACAGCCCTCCACCTCATCCACTACTCCACCAATCTTGGTGTCATCAGCAAATTTACTGATTCACCCTTCAGCCCCCTCCTCTAAGTCATTAATAAAAATCACAAAGAGCAGAGGACCAAGCACTGATCCCTGCGGCACTCCGCTAGCAACCTGCCTCCAATCTGAACATTTTCCATCGACCACCACCCTCTGTCTTCGGTCAGACAGCCAGTTACCTATCCAATCGGCCAACTTTCCCTCTATCCCACACCTCCTCACTTTCATCATAAGCCGACCATGGGGGACCTTATCAAACGCCTTACTAAAATCCATGTATATGACATCGACTGCCCTACCTTCATCAACACACTTAGTTACCTCCTCAAAAAATTCTATCAAATTTGTGAGGCACGACTTGCCCTTCACGAATCCGTGCTGACTATCCCGGATTAATCCGCATCTTTCTAAATGGTCGTAAATCCCATCTCTAAGGACCTTTTCCATCAATTTACCAACCACCGAAGTAAGACTAACCGGTCTATAATTACCAGAGTCATTTCTATTCCCTTTCTTAAACAGAGGAACAACATTCGCCATTCTCCAGTCCTCTGGCACCATCCCCGTGGACAGCGAGGACCCAAAATCAAAGCCAAAGGCTCTGCAATCTCATCCCTTGCCTCCCAAAGAATCCTAGGATACATTTCATCAGGCCCAGGGGACTTATCAACCTTCAGTTTATTCAAAACTGCCAGGACATCCTCCCTCCGAACATCTATTTCCTCCAGCCTATTAGCCTGTAACACCTTCTCTTCCTCAAAAACATGGCCCCTCTCCTTGGTGAACACTGAAGAAAAGTATTCATTCATCACCTCGCCTATCTTTACTGACTCCATACACAAGTTCCCACTACTGTCCTTGACCGGCCCTAACCTCACCCTGGTCATTCTTTTATTCCTCACATAAGAGTAAAAAGCCTTGGGGTTTTCCTTGATCCGACCCGCCAAGGACTTCTCGTGTCCCCTCCTAGCTCTCCTAAGCCTCTTTTTCAGCTCATTCCTTGCTAACTTGTAACCCTCAATCGAGCCATCTGAACCTTGTTTCCTCATCCCTACATAAGCTTCCCTCTTCCTTTTCACAAGACATTCCACCTCTTTCGTGAACCATGGTTCCCTCACTCGGCCATTTCCTCCCTGCCTGACAGGGACATACCTATCAAGGACATCCAGTATTTGTTCCTTGAAAAAGTTCCACTTTTCATTAGTTCCTTTCTCTGACAGTTTCTGTTCCCAACTTATGCCCCCTAACTCTTGCCTAATCGCATCATAATTACCTCTCCCCCAATTGTAAACCTTGCCCTGCCGTACGGCCCTATCCCTCTCCATTGCAATAACAAAAGACACCGAATTGTGGTCACTATCTCCAAAGTGCTCTCCCACAACCAAATCTAACACTTGGCCCGGTTCATTTCCCAGTACCAAATCCAATGTGGCCTCACCTCTTGTCGGCCTATCCACATATTGTGTCAGGAAACCCTCCTGCACACACTGCACAAAAACTGCCCCAGCCGAACTATTTGACCTACAAAGGTTCCAATCAATATTTGGAAAGTTAAAGTCCCCCATGACAACTACCCTGTGACCCCCACACATATCCATAATCTGCTTAGCAATTTCTTCCTCCACATCTCTATTACTATTTGGGGGCCTATAGTAAACTCCTAACAACGTGACCGCTCCTTTCCTATTTCTAACCTCAACCCATATTACCTCAGTGTGCAGAGCCCCCTCGAAGTGCCTTTCCGCAGCTGTTAAACTATCTTTGATTAACAATGCCACTCCTCCACCTCTTTTACCAGCTTCCCTACACTTAGTGAAACATCTATACCCCGGAACGTCCAACAACCATTCCTGTCCTTGTTCCACCCACGTCTCCGTAATGGCCACAACGTCGTAGTCCCAAGTACCAATCCACGCCCCAAGTTCATTTACCTTGTTCCGGATGCTCCTTGCATTGAAGTAGACACACTTCAACCCACCTTCCTGTCTACCGGTACCCACCCTTGACCCTGATACCTTCCCCAATACCTCACCACCCTCACTGACTGACTTCTGGACTACAAATCCTGCACAAGAAACATGACACAAATACATTTCATAAAGGCACAGCATCATCACAGCTATACTTTGAGTTTATATTTCAAGCAAATAACCTTTGATGTGGAACCTTATCAAGTGCCTTCTGGTAATCTGAGGACATTACATCCAGCAGTTCCCCTTTATCCACAGCAGGCGACTTCTTCAAAAAATGCCAATAAATTGATTGAGCAGGATTTTCCTTTTACAAAAACGCGCTGACTCTGCCTGATTGCCTTGACTCTTTCCAAGTGCCCTGCTATAACATCTTTAATAATGGCTTCTAATATTTTTCTGATGACAGGTTTTAGGCTAACTGGCCTGTAGTTTCCTGCTTTCTGTCTCCCTTTTCAAAGAAAGGAGTTACATTGGCTAAATTCCAATCGAATGGAACCTTTCCCGAATCCAGGGCACTTCGGAAAACTAAGATCAATGCATCAACTATCTCACTAGCCACTTCTTTTATGACCTTACGTTGAAGTCCATCTGGACCAGAGGATGTGACAGGCGAAGTCCCAACAATTTGTTCAATACCATTTCCCTGGTAATTGTAACTTTTCTGAGTTCTTCCCTCCATTCCATTTCATTTCCTGATTTACAGCTATTTCTGGGATGTTACCTATGTCCTCGAGAGTGAAGAGGGTTCAACCCATCCTCCATCTCGCTACTTTCCATCACAAATTCCTCAGAATCCATTTATATAGGACCAGTGCTTGCTTTGTTCAAATATCGATAGAAACTCTTATTGTCCACCTTTATATTTCTGGTTTGCTTTCTCTCGTACTCTAGCTTTCCCTTCCTCATCAATCTTTTTATCATTATTCAGTGTTCTTTATATTCTTTGCTAATTTCTAACCTGCCATCAATTTTTGCACAAATATATGTTTTTTCCTTAACTTTGATACTATCTTTAATTTTTTTTTTCTTAACAGCAGATGATGGTCCCCCTGGAGTGTTTCTTTTTCATTGGAATGCGTCTATTGTGTGTATTTTGAAATATCCCTTTAAATGTCTGCATCTGAACCTCTGGTGATCTATCCCTTCAGTACATTTGCAGTTCCCTCCAGCTAGCTCCGCTTTCATGTCCTTTTTAAGTTTAAAATATTAGTCTTGGACCCCTTCTTCTTTCCATCAAACTGAATGCAAAATTCACCACATTATGATCACTGCTAGAGTTGACTTGTGTCCTCTATAGTGAAGACAGATGTGATATACCTGTTCAACTCATCCTCCATCTCACTACTTTCCATTATGAATTCCTCTATGAAGTTATCAGTTAATCCGATCTCATTGCATAATACCAGGTCCAGTATAGCCTGTGTTCTGGTTGGCTCCAGAACCTGCTGCAGACAGAAACTATCCTGAAAACATTCTGCGAACTCCTCATCTAGGCCACCTTTGTCCTTCAGATATCTCAAATCTATATAATGATTAAAATTTCCAGATTTTTGCAGTACCTTGCTGGCAAGCTCCCATTATCTCTTCATTTATATTCTGTCCTACTATGTGCCTATAATTAAGGGACTGCTGCCACTGCTACAAGTGATCTCGTGCCTTTATCAATTCTCATCTCAACCAAAATTGCTTTCCATCCTGTTTCCGAAACTTAGGTCATCCTCTTCAATGTATTAATACCATCATTAATTATCAGAGCCACTCCTGTTCGCTTCCTGTCTTTCCAAAATGTCACATACCCTTCAATATCCTGGTCCAAAACTATTCCATCCTGCAGCCATAGAGCTTTACTCTGTATCCAACCCCGTGCTGTACCTGTCCTGGGAGTGTTTGATGGGGACAGTGTAGAGGGAGCTTTACTCTGTATCTAACCCCGTGCTGTACCTGTCCTGGGAGTGTTTGATGGGGACAGTGTAAAGGGAGCTTTACTCTGTATCTAACCCCATGCTGTACCTGTCCTGGGAGTGTTTGATGGGGACAGTGTAGAGGGAGATTTACTCTGTATCTAACCCCGTGCTGTACCTGTCCTGGGGGTGTTTGATGTGGACAGTGTAGAGGGAGCTTTACTCTGTATCTAACCCCGTGCTGTACCTGTCCTGGGGGTGTTTGATGTGGACAGTGTAGAGGGAGCTTTACTCTGTATCTAACCCGGTGCTGTACCTGTCCTGGGAGTGTTTGATGGGGACAGTGTAGAGGGAGCTTTACTCTGTATCTAACCCCGTGCTGTACCTGTCCTGGGGGTGTTTGATGTGGACAGTGTAGAGGGAGCTTTACTCTGTATCTAACCCCGTGCTGTACCTGTCCTGGGGGTGTTTGATGTGGACAGTGTAGAGGGAGCTTTACTCTGTATCTAACCCCGTGCTGTACCTGTCCTGGGGGTGTTTGATGTGGACAGTGTAGAGGGAGCTTCACTCTGTATCTAACCCCGTGCTGTACCTGTCCTGGGGGTGTTTGATGTGGACAGTGTAGAGGGAGCTTTACTCTGTATCTAACCCCGTGCTGTACCTGTCCTGGGGGTGTTTGATGTGGACAGTGTAGAGGGAGCTTTACTCTGTATCTAACCCGGTGCTGTACCTGTCCTGGGAATGTTTGATGTGGACAGTGTATAGGGAGCTTTACTCTATATCAAACCCCTGCTGTACCTTCCCTGGGAGTGATTGATGTGGACAGTGTAGAGGGAGCTTTACTCTGTATCAAACCCCTGCTGTACCTTCCCTGGGAGTGATTGATGCAGTCATGATGTGGAGACGCCAGCGTTGGACTGGGGTAAACACTGTAAGAAGTCTAACAACACCAGGTTAAAGTCCAGCAGGTTTATTTGGTAGCAAAAGCCACTAGCTTTCAGAACAGGCTGTCCCTTCGTCAGGTGGGTGGGAGTTCTGATCACAAACTGGGCACAAAGACACAAACTTAATTTACATGAATAATGATTGGAATGTGAGTCTTTACAGCTAATCAAGTCTTAAAGGTACAGACGCACCGACCTCCTCAGAAGACAAACACGGGACACGATGGACAGACTACCCTTCGTCGTCCAGTACTTCCCCGGAGCGGAGAAGCTACGACATCCTCTCCGGAGTCTTCAACATGTCATTGATGAAGACGAACATCTCGCCAAGGCCATCCCCACACCCCCACTTCTTGCCTTCAAACAACCGCACAACCTCAAACAGACCATTGTCCAAAGCAAACTACCCAGCCTTCAGGAGAACAGTGACCACGACACCACACAACCCTGCCACAGCAACCTCTGCAAGACGTGCCGGATCATCGACACGGATGCCATCATCTCACGTGAGAACACCATCCACCAGGTACACGGTACATACTCTTGCAACTCGGCCAACGTTGTCTACCTGATACGCTGCAGGAAAGGATGTCCTGAGGCATGGTACATTGGGGAAACCATGCAGACGCTACGACAACGGATGAATGAACACCGCTCGACAATCACCAGACAAGACTGTTCTCTTCCTGTTGGGGAGCACTTCAGCAGTCACGGGCATTCAGCCTCTGATCTTCGGGTAAGCGTTCTCCAAGGCGGCCTTCACGACACACGACAGCGCAGAGTCGCTGAGCAGAGATTGATAACCAGGTTCCGCACATGAGGACGGCCTAAACCGGGATAATGGGTTCATGTCACACTATCTGTAACCCCCACAACCTGCCTGGATGTGCAAAATCTCACTAACTGTCCTGTCTGGAGACAAGCCACATCTCTTTAACCTGTGCTGAATGCTCTCTCCACTCACATTGTCTGTACGTTTAAGACTTGATTAGCTGTAAAGACTCGCATTCCAATCGTTATTCATGTAAATTGAGTTTGTGTCTTTGTGCCCTGTTTGTGAGCAGAACTCCCACCCACCTGACGAAGGGACAGCCTGTTCCGAAAGCTTGTGTGGCTTTTGCTACAAATAAACCTGTTGGACTTTAACCTGGTGTTGTGAGACTTCTTACAGTGATTGATGCAGACTGTGTAGAAACATATATAGAAAATAGGAGCAGGCCATTCGGCCCTTCGAGCCTGTTCCACCATTCATTAGGATCATGGCTGATGAAAATCAATAATCTGATCCTGCCTTCTCCCCTTATAACCTGATCTCCGTAGCCCCAAAAGTTATACCTAATTCCTTCTTGAAACTATACAATGTTTTGGCTTCATCTACAATTTGTAGAAGTGAATTCCACATTCACCATTCTCTGGGTGAAGAAACTTACCTCATGCTAAAACGATGACTCCCCACCAATGGGAACACTCTTTCCCAATCTACCCTGGCTAATTCTCTTAGAATTTTATAAGATTTTATGAGATCACCTCTTACTCTTCTAAACCCGAATGAAAATAATCCTAACCGACTTGTTCTCTTCAAATGAGAGACCTGCCATCCTCAGAATCAGCCTAATAGACCTTTGCGGCAGTCCCTCCATAGCAGTGGCCCTCTCCTGGGAGTGATTGGCAGTGACAGTGTAGAGGGAGCTTTACTAAACCCGGTGTAGATGCCACTGGAGAGCCGGATTTAAGGGGAAGTGTATGAAGCAGCGCCCCGGGAAATACCTGATTTACTGTATTCTGTCCCTCTGGTTGCTGTCAATGCCCGTGGCATCACGTAGGTGACCGATGTGTCCTCCAGGTATTTGTCCACTGGATCTGGAGAGACTATTGAGAAAGAGAAGGGTTAGTCACCTCCACTGTTGCTGAGAGAATTAGCTTGGTTTTATATTCCCTTGAAAGGTGATCCTGAATTACCAATTTCATCAGCCATTTCCCGAACTTCTCTGGACCTTAATCTCAGCTGACTGCAACAAACAAACCTACCTTTCCACAAAAAACACCAATCACAACAATTACCTCTTTTGCTCATAATGACCTGCCGGCAGTGCGCCACCCCCGTGGCGCTGACACGCCGGCAGTGCGCCAACCCGTGGCGCTGACACACCGGCACCCCCACGGCGCTGACACACCGGCAGTGCGGCACCCCCTCGGTGCTGACACGCCGGCAGTGTGGCACCCCCTCGGTGCTGACACGCCGGCAGTGTGGCACCCCCTCGGCGCTGACACGCCGGCAGTGCGCCATCCCCGTGGCGCTGACACGCCGGCAGTGCGGCACCCCCTCGGCGCTGACACGCCGGCAGTGCGGCACCCCCGCGGCGCTGACACGCCGGCAGTGCGCCACCCCTGTGGCGCTGACACGACGGCAGTGCGCCACCCCCGTGGCGCTGACACGTCGGCAGTGCGGCACCCCCTCGGCGCTGACACGCTGGCAGTGCAGCACCCCCGCGGCGCTGACACGCCGGCAGTGCACCACCCCCACAGCGCTGACACGCCGGCAGCACAGCGCCCCCTCAGCGTCGACGTGCCGAAAGGCGCGGCGTCCCCTCATTGCCGACGCCCCGACAGGCGCTACATCCCCTCAGCCCTCACGCGCCGAAATCGCGGCGCCCCCTCAGCGCCGACGCCCCGACAGACACGGCGCCCCTGCAGCGCCGATGCCCCGACAGGCATGGCGCCCCCTCAGCTCTGTCACCCCGCAAGGCGCGGCGCCCTGACAATCGCAGCGCCCCCTCAACGCTGATGCCCCAACAGCGCGGCACCCCCTCAGCGCCGACGCCCCGACAGCCGCTGCGCCCCCTTAGCACCAACGCCCCGACAGGCACGGCGCCCCCTCAGCACTCACGCACCGACAGCGCGGCGCCCCATCAGTGCCAACACCCCGAAAGACGTGACGCCCCCTCAGGGCTGATGCCCCGACAGGCGCGGTGCCCGCTCAGCGCCGATGCACAGACAGGCACGGTGCCCCCTCAGAGCCGACGCCCCAACAGGCGCGGTGCCCCCTCAGCGCCAACACCCCGGCAGGCGCGGCGCCCCCTCAGAGCCAACACCCCGGCAGGCGCAGCGCCCCCTCAGCGCCGACGCCCCGACAGGCGTGGCACCCCCTCAGCCCTGACACTACCTTGTCTCGTCACTGGACACAGGTGAGGTCCCAGAGGATTGGAGGATAGCTAATGTGGTCCCGTTATTTAAGAAGGGTAGGAAGGATAACCCGGGAAATTATAGGCCGGTGAGCTTGATGTCCGTGGGAGGGAAGTTGCTGGAAAAGATTCTTAGAGACAGGATGTATGTGCATTTAGAAAGGAATAAACTCATTAACGATAGTCAGCATGGTTCTGTGCGAGGGAGGTCATGCCTCACTAACCTGGTGGAGTTTTTTGAAGAAGTGACTAGAATGGTTGACGACGGAAGGGCTGTGGATGTCTTCTATATGGACTTTAGTAAAGCGTTTGACAAAGTCCCTCATGGTAGGTTGGTGCAAAAGGTTGGATCTCATGGGATAAACGGGGAGGTGGCTAGATGGGTGGAGAACTGGCTTGGTCACAGAAGACAGAGGGTGGTAGTGGAAGGGTCTTTTTCCGGCTGGATGCCTGTGACTAGTGGTGTTCCGCAGGGCTCTGTATTGGGACCTCTGCTGTTTGTGATTTATATAAACGATCTGGAAGAAGGTGTAACTGGGGTGATCAGTAAGTTTGCGGACAACACGAAAATGGCTGGACTTGCAGATAGTGAGGAACATTGTCAGAGGCTACAGAAGGATATAGATAGGCTGGAAATTTGGGCAAAGAAATGGCAGATGGAGTTCAATCCAGATGAATGCGAAGTGATGCATTTTGGTAGAACTAACGTAGTGGGGAGCTATACGATAAATGGCAGAACCATAAAGGGTGTAGAAACGCAGAGGGACCTGGGTGTGCAAGTCCACAGATCCTTGAAGGTGATGGCACAGGTGGAGAAGGTAGTGAAGAAGGCATATGGCATGCTTGCCTTTATAGGACGGGGCATAGAGTATAAACGTTGGGGTCTGATGTTGCGGTTGTATAGAATGTTGGTTCGGCCGCATTTCTGGTCGCCGCACTACCAGAAGGACGTGGAGGCTTTAGAGAAAGTGCAGAGGAGTTTTACCAGGATGCTGCCTGGTATGGAAGGGCTTAGTTATGAGGAGAGATTGGGTAAACTGGGGTTGTTCTCCCTGGAAAGACGGAGGAAGAGGGGTGACCGAATAGAGGTGTATAAAATTATGAAAGGCATAGATAGGGTGAACGGTGGGAAGCTTTTTCCCAGGTCGGTGGTGATGTTCACGAGGGGCCATAGGTTCAAGGTGAGGGGGGGGGGGAGAAGTTTAACACGGATATCAGAAGGACATATTTTACACAGAGGGTGGTGGGGGCCTGGAATGCGCTGCCAGGCAAGGTGGTGGAGGCGGACACACTGGGAACGTTTAAGACTTATCTAGATAGCCACATGAACGGAGTGGGAATGGAGGGATACAAAAGAATGGTCTAGTTTGGACCAGGGAGCGGCGCGGGCTTGGAGGGCCGAAGGGCCTGTTCCTGTGCTGTATTGTTCTTTGTACCTCAGCCATGATGCCCCGACTGGCGCAGCGCCCCCCTCAGCGCCGACGCCCTGATAGGCGCGGTGCCCCCTCAGCACTGACACCCCGACATCGCGGTGCCCCCTCAGCACTGACACCACGACATCGCGGCGCCCCCTCAGCCCTGACGCCCCGACAGCACGGCGCCCCCTCAGCACTGACGCTCCGACAGCACGGCGCCCCCTCAGCCCTGACGCCCCGACAGCACGGCGCCCCCTCAGCCCTAACGCCCCGACAGCGCGGCGCCCCCTCAGCCCTGACGCTCCGACAGCGCGGCGCCCCCTCAGCCCTGACGCTCCGACAGCGCGGCGCCCCCTCAGCCCTGACGCTCCGACAGCGCGGCGCCCCCTCAGCCCTGACGCTCCGACAGCGCGGCGCCCCCTCAGCCCTGACGCCCCGACAGCGCGGCGCCCCCTCAGCCCTGACGCTCCGACAGCGCGGCGCCCCCTCAGCACTGACACTCCGACAGCGCGGCGCCCCCTCAGCACTGACGCTCCGACAGCGCAGTGCCCCCTCAGCACTGACACTCCGACAGCACGGCGCCCCCTCAGCACTGACGCTCCGACAGCGCGGCGCCCCCTCAGCACTGACGCTCCGACAGCGCAGCGCCCCCTCAGCACCAATGACTCGACAGCGCGGCGCCCCCTCAGCCCCGACAGCGCGGCGCCCCCTCAGCACTGACGCTCCGACAGCACGGCGCCCCCTCAGCACTGACGCTCCGACAGCACGGCGCCCCCTCAGCACTGACGCTCCGACAGCGCGGCGCCCCCTCAGCACTGACGCTCCGACAGTGCGGCGCCCCCTCAGCACTGACGCTCCGACAGCGCGGCACCCCCTCAGCGCTGACACCCCGACAGCGCGGCGCCCCCTCAGCACTGACACCCCGACAGCGCGGCACCCCCTCAGCCCTGACGCTCCGACAGCGCGGCGCCCCCTCAGCACTGACACTCTGACAGCGCGGCACCCCTCAGCACCGACACCCCGACAGAGCGGCGCCCCCTCAGCACTGACACCCCGACAGCGCGGCGCCCCCTCAGCACTGACACTCCGACAGCGCGGCGCCCCCTCAGCACTGACAGTCCGACAGCGCGGCGCCCCCTCAGCACTGACAGTCCGAAAGCGCGGCACCCCCACAGCACTGACGCCCGGAAAGGCGTGGCGCCCCCTCAGCACCGACGCCCCGACAGCGCGGCACCCCCTCAGAGCCGACGCTCAGACAGCGCGGCGCCCCCTCAGCACTGACGCTCCGACAGCGCGGCGCCCCCTCAGCACTGACACTCCGACAGCGCGGCGCCCCCTCAGCACTGACACTCCGACAGCGCAGCGCTCCCTCAGCACTGACACCCCGACAGCGCGGCGCCCCCTCCGCACGGACACTCCGACAGTGCGGCGCCCCCTCAGCACTGACACTCCGACAGCGCGGCGCCCCCTCAACGCCGACAGCCTGGCGCCCCCTCAGCGCCGCCGCCCCGACAGCGGCGCCCCCCGGACAGCGCGGCACCCCTTCAGCGCTCCCTCATCACTAACACTCCGACAGTGCTGATGCCCCGACAGCGCGGCACCCCCTCAGGGCCAACGCCCCGACAGCACGGCACCCCCACAGTGCCACCGCCCCGACAACGCGGCGCCCCCTCAGGGCCAACGCCCCGACAGCACGGCGCCCCCACAGTGCCACCGCCCCGACAGCGCGTTGCCCCGACAGCACGGCGCCCCCACAGCGCGGCGCCCCCTCAGGGCCGACGCCCCGACAGCGCAGCACCCCCACAGCGCCGACGCCCCGACAGCGCAGCGCCCGCTCAGTGCCGACAACCCAACAGCACGGAGCGCCCTCAGCACGGACAGGCGCGGTGCCCCTTCAGAGCCGACAGCCCAGCGCCCCCTCAGCGCCGCAGCCCACCCGACAGCGCGGCGCCACCCCCACAGCGCGGCACCACCCCCACAGCGCCCCCTCACCACCTACGCTCCGACAGCGTTGACGTCCCCTCAGGGCCAACGCCCCAACAGCGCTGCGTCTCCTCAGCGCCGACGACCCCTCAGCGCTGACAGCCCGACAGGCGCGGTGTCCCTTCAGCGCTGACAGCCCGACAGGCGCGGTGTCCCCTCAGCGCCGACAGCCCGACACCCCCTCAGCACCGCCGTCCCAAAAGCGTGGCGCCACCTCACCACTAACGCTCCGACAGCGCCGCTGCCGCGACAGGCGCGGTGTCCCCTCGGCGCCGACAACGCCGACACCCCGACCGGCGCGGCGCCCCCTCAGCGCCAACGCCCCGACAGGCGCAGCGCTACCTCAGCCCTGACGTTCCGACAGCGCGGCGACCCCACAGGCGCCGGCACCCCCTCAGCGCCAATGCCCTGACAGTCGCAATGCCCCCTCAGTGCCGACGCCCAGACAGCGCAGAACCCTCACAGCGCTGACGCACGGAAAGGCGCGGCGCCCCCTCAGCACTGACACCCCGACAGCACGGCGCCCCCTCAGCACCGACACCCCGGCGCCCCCTCAGCGCCGACACTCTGACAGCGCGGCGCCCCCTCAGCGCCGACACTCCGACAGCACGGCGCCCCCTCAGCCCTGACACTCCGACAGCGCAGCGCCCCCTCAGCACTGACGCTCCGACAGCGCGGCGCCCCCTCAGCACTGACGCTCCGACAACGCGGCGCCCCCTCAGCACTGACACTCCGACAGCGCGGCGCCCCCTCAGCACTGACGCTCCGACAGCGCGGCGCCCCCTCAGCACTGACGCTCCGACAGCGCGGCGCCCCCTCAGCACTGACACTCCGACAGCGCGGCGCCCCCTCAGCACTGACACTCCGACAACGCGGCGCCCCCTCAGCACTGACGCTCCGACAGCGCGGCGCCCCCTCAGCACTGACGCTCCGACAACGCGGCGCCCCCTCAGCGTCGACACCCCGACAGCGCGGCGCCCTCTCAGCGCTGACACTCCGACAGCACGGCGCCCCCTCAGCCCTGACACTCCGACAGCACGGCGCCCCCTCAGCACTGACGCTCCGACAGCGCGGCGCCCCCTCAGCACTGACACTCCGACAGCGCGGCGCCCCCTCAGCACTGACACTCCGACAGCGCGGCGCCCCCTCAGCACTGACACTCCGACAGCGCGGCGCCCCCTCAGCACTGACACTCCGACAGCGCGGCGCCCCCTCAGCACTGACACTCCGACAGCGCGGCGCCCCCTCAGCACTGACACTCCGACAGCGCGGCGCCCCCTCAGCACTGACACTCCGACAGCGCGGCGCCCCCTCAGCACTGACACTCCGACAGCGCGGCGCCCCCTCAGCACTGACACACCGACAGCGCGGCGCCCCCTCAGCCCTGACGCTCCGACAGCGCGGCGCCCCCTCAGCACTGACGCTCCGACAGCGCGGCGCCCCCTCAGCACTGACACTCCGACAGCGCGGCGCCCCCTCAGCACTGACACCCTGACAGCGCGGCGCCCCCACAGCACTGACAGCCCGGCGCCCCCTCAGCACCGCCGCCCCGACAGCGGCGCCCCCCGGACAGCACGGCACCCCCTCAGCACCGCCGCCCCGACAGCGGCGCCCCCCGGACAGCACGGCACCCCTTCAGCGCTCCTTCACCACTAACACTCCGACAGCGCCGACGCCCCGACAGCACGGCGCCCCCTCAGCGCCAACGACCCGACAGTCGCGGCGCCCCCTCAGCACCGACGCCCCGACAGCGGCATCCCCCTGGCAGCGCCCCCTCACCACTAATGCTCCAACAGCGCTGACACCCCAGCAGGCGCCGACGCTCAGACAGGCGCGGCGCTACCTCAGCCCTAACGCCCCGACAGCGCAGCGCCCCCTCAGCGCCGAAGCCCCGAAAAGCACGGCGCCCCCACAGCGCCAATGCCCCGACTGGCGCAGTGTCCCCTCAGCGCCGACGCCCAGACAGCGCAGAACCCTCACAGCGCTGACACCCCGACAGGCGCGGCGAACCATCACGCCGACGCCCCGAGGGCCGATGCCCCGACAGCGCAGCGCCCCCTCAGCACCGATGACCCAACAACGCGGCGGCCCCTCAGCGCCGATGCCCCGACAGCGCGGCGCCTCCTCAGCCCTGACAGCGTGGCGCCCCCTCAGCGCCGATGACCCAACAGCGCAGCGCCCCCTCAGCGCCGACAACGTGACAGCGCGGCGCCCCCTCAGCCCCGACAGCGTGTCGCCCCCTCAGCGCGGCGCCCCCTCAGCCCCGACAGCGCGGCGCCCCCTCAGCCCCGACAGCGCGGCGCCCCCTCAGCCCCGACAGCGCGGCGCCCCCTCAGCCCCGACACCACGACAGGTGCAGCGCCCCCTCAGCGCCGACACCCCGACAGGCGCGGCGAACGATCACGCCGACGCCCCGAGGGCCGATGCCCCGACAGCGCAGCGCCCCCTCAGCACCGATGACCCAACAACGCGGCGGCCCCTCAGCGCCGATGCCCCGACAGTGCGGCGCCTCCTCAGCCCTGACAGCGCGGCGCCCCCTCAGCGCCGATGACCCAACAGCGCAGCGCCCCCTCAGCGCCGACAACGTGACAGCGCGGCGCCCCCTCAGCGCGGCGCCCCCTCAGCCCCGACAGCGCGGCGCCCCCTCAGCCCCGACACCACGACAGGTGCAGCGCCCCCTCAGCGCCGACACCCCGACAGGCGCGGCGCCCCCTCAGTGCCGATGCCCGGACAAGAGCAGCGCCCCCTCAGCGCCGACGCCCCGACAGGTGCAGCGCCCCCTCAGCGCCGACACCCCGACAGGCGCGGCGCCACCTCAGTGCCGATGCCCGGACATGCGCAGTACCCCCTCAGCGCCGATGCCCGGACAAGAGCAGCGCCCCCTCAGTGCCGACGCCCCGACAGTTGCAGCGTCCCAGCAGCGCCGAAGCCCCGACAGCGCAGCGTCCCCTCAGCGCCGACAGCACGACAGGCGCGGCGGCCCCTCAGCGCCAATGCCCCGACAGTCGCAGCGTCCCAGCAGCGCCGGCGCCCCCTCAGCGCCGACGCTCCAACAGGCACGGCACTCCCTCAGCGCCGACGCCCCGACTGCGCGGTGTCCCCATTGGCGGCGGCGCCGCGACAGGCACGGCGCCCCCTCAATACCGACGCCCCCTCAACGCCGACGCACCGAAAGCGCGGCGTACCCTCAGCGCCGACATTCCGAGAGCGAGTGCCCGGGCCGACAGTGCAGCACCCGCTCAGCACTCATGCTCCGAAAGCGCGGCGCCCCCTCAGCGCCAAAAACCCGACAGCGCAGCGCCCCCTCAGCGCCAAAAACCCGACAGCGCAGCGCCCCCTCAGCGCCAACGCCCCGACAGCACAGCGCCCCCTCAGCGCGGCGCCCCCTTAGCGCCGACGCACCGACAGCGCGGTGCCCCCTTAGCGCCGACGCACCGACATCACGGCGCCCCCTCAGCGCCAACGCCCCGACATCACGGCGCCCACTCAGCGCCATCGCCCCGACATCACGGCGCCCCCTCAGCGCCAACGCCCCGACATCACGGCGCCCCCTCAACGCCCAGACCAGCGCGGCACTCCCTCAACGCCAATGCCCCGACATCACGGCGCCCCCTCAGCGCCAACGCCCCGACATCACGGCGCCCCCTCAGCGCCAATGCCCCGACATCACGGCGCCCCCTCAGCACCAACGCCCCGACATCACGGCGCCCCCTCAGCGCTGACGCCCCGACAGCGCAGCACCCCCTCAGCTCCAACGCCCCGACAGTCACGGCGCCCCAGCAGCACCGGTGCCCCGAAAGCGTGGCGCCCCCCTCAGCACAGACACTGCGGCGCCCCCACAGCGCCACTGCCCTGACAGGCACGGCGCCCCAGCAGCACCGGTGCCCCAAAAGAGCGGCGCCCCCTCACCGCCGACACCCCGGTGCCCCCTCAGCGCCAATGCCCCAGCAACGGCGGCGCCCCCTGAGCCCTGACGCTCCGACAGCGCGGTGCCCCCTCAGCGCCGACAGCGCGGCACCCCCTCAGCACTGACGCCCCGAAAGCGCGCGCCCCCTCAGCACTGACGCCCCGAAAGCGCGCGCCCCCTCAGCACTGACGCCCCGACATCGCGGCGCCCCCTCAGGGCTGACACTCCGACAGCGCGGCGCCCCCTCAGCGCTGACACTCCGACAGCGCGGCGCCCCCTCAGCGCTGACACTCCGACAGCGCGGCGCCCCCTCAGCACTGACCCCCCTCAGCACCGACACTGCGCGGCGCCCCCTCAGCGCCAACGCCCCGACAGGCACGGCGCCCCCTCAGCGCCGGCGCCCCCTCAGCACTGACGCTCCGAGAGCGCGGCGCCCCCTCAGGACTTACGCTCCGACAGCACGGCGCCCACTGAATCCCAACAGCGTGGCACCCCCTCAGCCCCGACAGCACGGCGCCCCCTCAGCCCCGACACCCCGGCGCCCACTGAGCCCCGACAGCGCGGCACCCCCACAGCGCCGACGCCCCGACAGCGCGGCACCCCCTCAGCACCGAAGCCCCGACAGCGCGGCGCCCCCTCAGCACTGACGCCCCGACAGCGCGGCGCCCCCTCAGCACTGACGCCCCGACAGCGCCCCCTCAACGCCGACGCCCCGACAGCGCGGCGCCCCCTCAGCGCTGACACCCTGACAGCGCGGTGCCCCCTCAGCGCTGACGCCCCGACAGCGCGGCGCCCCCTCAGCGCTGACGCCCCGACAGCGCGGCGCCCCCTAGGCGCTGACACTCCGACAGCGCGGCGCCCCCTCAGCGCTGACACTCCGACAGCACGGCGCCCCCTCAGCGCTGATGCCCCGACAGCGCGGCGCCCCCTCAATGCCGACAACCCGAAAGAGCAGCGCCCCCTCAGTTCGGCGCCCCCTCAGAGCCAACGCCCCGACAGCACAGGGCTCCCTCAGCGCCGACAGCGCAGCGCCCCCTCAGCGCCACAAACCTGACAGCACAGCGGCCCCTCAGCGCGGTGCCCCCTTAGCGCCGACGCACCGACAGCGCGGTGCCCCCTTAGCGCCGACGCACCGACAGCGCGGTGCCCCCTTAGCGCCGACAACCCGACAGCGCGGTGCCCCCTTAGCGCCAACAGCGCGGTGCCCCCTCAGCGGCGACGCCCCGACAGCGCGGTGCCCCCTTAGCGCCGACAACCCGACAGCGCGGTGCCCCCTCAGCGGCGACGCCCCAACAGCGCGGTGCCTCCTCAGCGCCGACGCCCCGACAGCGCGGTGCCCCCTCAGCGCCGACGCCCCGACAGCACGGTGCCCCCTTCGCGCAGACGCCCCGACAGCGCGGTGCTCAATCAGCGCCGACGCCCCGACAGCGCGGTGCCTCCTTCGCGCAGACGCCCCGACAGCGCAGTGCCCCCTTAGCGCCGACAACCCGACAGCGCGGTGCCCCCTTAGCGCCAACAGCGCGGTGCCCCCTCAGCGGCGACGCCCCGACAGCGCGGTGCCCCCTTAGCGCCGACAACCCGACAGCGCGGTGCCTCCTCAGCGCCGACGCCCCGACAGCGCGGTGCCCCCTCAGCGCCGACGCCCCGACAGCACGGTGCCCCCTTCGCGCAGACGCCCCGACAGCGCGGTGCTCAATCAGCGCCGACGCCCCGACAGCGCGGTGCCTCCTTCGCGCAGACGCCCCGACAGCGCAGTGCCCCCTTAGCGCCGACGCCCCGATATCGCGGCGCTCCCTCAGCGCTGACGCCCCGACAGCGCGGCGCCCCCTCAGCACTGACGCTCCGACAGCGCGGCGCCCCATCAGCACTGACGCTCCGACAGCACGGCGCCCCCTCAGCACTGACCCTTCGACAGCGCGGCGCCCCCTCAGCACTGATACCCCGACAGCGCGGCGCCCCCTCAGCGCCGACACTCCGAAAGCACGGCGCCCCCTCAGCACGGCGCCCCTCAGCACTGACACTCCGACAGCGCAGCGCCCCCTCAGCGCCGACACTCCGACAGCGCAGCGCCCCCTCAGCACGGCGCCCCCTCAGCACTGACACTCCGACAGCGCAGCGCCCCCTCAGCACTGACACTCCGACAGCGCAGCGCCCCCTCAGCGCCGACACTCCGACAGCGCGGCGCCCCGACAGCACGGCGCCCCCTCAGCACTGACACTCCGACAGCGCAGCGCCCCCTCAGCGCCGACACTCCGACAGCGCGGCGCCCCCTCAGCACTGACACTCCGACAGCGCAGCGCCCCCTCAGCGCCGACACTCCGACAGCGCGGCGCCCCCTCAGCACGGCGCCCCCTCAGCACTGACACTCCGACAGCGCGGCGCCCCCTCAGCACTGACACCCCGACAGCACGGCGCCCGCTCAGCACTGACACTCCGACAGCGCGGCGCCCCCTCAGCGCCGACACTCCGACAGCACGGCGCCCCCTCAGCGCCAACAACCCGACAGCGCAGTGCCTCCTCAGCCCCGACAGCGCGGCACCCCCTCAGCCCTGACGCTCCGACAGCGCGGCGCCCCCTCAGCCCCGACAGCGCGGCGCCCCCTCAGCCCCGACAGCGCGGCGCCCCCTCAGCCCCGACAGCGCGGCGCCCCCTCAGCCCTGACGCCACGACAGCGTGGCGCCCCCTCAGCCCTGACGCCCCGACAGCGCGGCGCCCCCTCAGCGCTGACACTCCGACAGCACGGCGCCCCCTCAGCGCTGACACTCCGACAGCGCGGCGCCCCCTCAGCACTGACACTCCGACAGCGCGGCGCCCCCTCAGCACTGACACTCCGACAGCGCGGCGCCCCCTCAGCGCTGACACCCCGACAGCGCGGCGCCCCCTCAGCGCTGACACCCCAACAGTTGCGGCGCCCCTTCAGCACCGACGCTCTGACAGCGCAGCGCCCCCTCAGCACTGACACCCCGACAGCGCGGCGCCCCCTCAGCACTGACACCCCGACAGCGCTGCTCCCCCTCAGCTCTGACACCACGACAGCGCGGCGCCCCCTCAGCACTGACACCCCGACAGCGCGGCTCCCCCTCAGCTCTGACACCCCGACAGCCGGCTCCCCCTCAGCTCTGACACCACGACAGCGCGGCGCCCCCTCAGCTCTGACACCACGACAGCGCGGCGCCCCCTCAGCTCTGACACCCCGACAGCGCGGCGCCCCCTCAGCACTGACATTCCGACAGCGCGGCGCCCCCTCAGCACTGACACCCCGACAGCGCAGCGCCCCCTCAGCACTGACACTCCGACAGCGCGGCGCCCCCTCAGCACTGACACTCCGACAGCGCGGCGCCCCCTCAGCACTGACACTCCGACAGCGCGGCGCCCCCTCAGCGCTGACACCCCGACAGCGCGGCGCCCCCTCAGCGCTGACACCCCAACAGTTGCGGCGCCCCTTCAGCACCGACAACCCGACAGCGCGGCGCCCCCTCAGCGCCGATGACCCGACAGCGCGGCGCCCCCACAGCGCCGACGCCCGGACCAGTGCGGCGCCCCCTCAGCGCCGACGCCCCGACAGCGTGGCGCCCCCTCAGCGCCGACACCCCGACAGCACAGCACACCCTCAGCGCCGACGACCCCTCAGCACTGACGCCCAGACAGCGCGGCGCCCCCTCAGCGCCGACACTCCGACAGCTCGGCGCCCCCTCAGCGCCGACACTCCGACAGCGCAGCGCGGCGCCCCCTCAGCGCCGACACTCCGACAGCGCAGCGCGTCGCCCCCTCAGCGCCGACACTCCGACAGCGTGGCGCCCCCTCAGCACTGACACTCCGACAGCGCGGCGCCCCCTCAGCACTGACGCTCCGACAGCGCGGCGCCCCCTCAGCACTGACGCTCCGACAGCGCGGCGCCCCTCAGCGCCGATGACCCGACAGCGCGGCGCCTCCACAGCGCCGACGCCCGGACCAGTGCGGCGCCCCCTCAGCGCCGACGCCCCGACAGCGTGGCGCGCCCTCAGCGCCGACACCCCGACAGCACAGCACCCCCTCAGCGCCGACGCCCCCTCAGCACTGACGCCCCGACAGCGCGGCGCCCCCTCAGCGCCGACACCCCGACAGCACAGCACCCCCTCAGCGCCGACGCCCCGACAGCGCGGCGCCCCCTCAGCGCCGACGCCCCGACAGCGTGGCGCCCCCTCAGCGCCGACACCCCGACAGCACAGCACCCCCTCAGCGCCGACGCCCCGACAGCGCGGCGCCCCCTCAGCGCCGACACTCCGACAGCGCGGCGCCCCCTCAGCGCCGACACTCCGACAGCGCGGCGCCCCCTCAGCGCTGACACCCCGACAGCGCGCCGCCCCCTCAGCGCCGACTCTCCGACAGCGCGGCGCCCCCTCAGCACTGACACTCCGACAGCACGGCGCCCCTCAGCACTGACACTCCGACAGCGCGGCGCCCCCTCAGCACTGACGCTCCGACAGCGCGGCGCCCCCTCAGCACTGACGCTCCGACAGCGCGGCGCCCCCTCAGCACTGACGCTCCGACAGCGCGGCGCCCCCTCAGCACTGACACCCCGACAGCGCGGCGCCCCCTCAGCACTGACGCTCCGACAGCGCGGCTCCCCTCAGCACTGACACCCCGACAGCGCGGCGCCCCCTCAGCACTGACGCTCCAACAGCGCGGCGCCCCCTCAGCACTGACGCTCCGACAGCGCGGCGCCCCCTCAGCACTGACACTCCGACAGCGCGGCGCCCCCTCAGCACTGACACCTCGACAGCGCGGCGCCCCTCAGCACTGACGCCCCGACAGCGCGGCGCCCCTACAGTTGCGGCGCCCCCTCAGCACCGACGCTCTGACAGCGCGGCGCCCCCTCAGGACATGCGCTCCGACATTGCGGCGCCCCCTCAGGACTTACAGTCCGACAGCACGGCGCCCCCTCAGCGCTGACACCCCGACAGCGCGGCGCCCCCTCAGCTCTGACACCCCGACAGCGCGGCGCCCCCTCAGCACTGACATTCCGACAGCACGGCGCCCCCTCAGCTCTGACACCCCGACGCCCCCTCAGCACTGACGCCACGACAGCGCGGCGCTCCCTCAGCGCTGACACTCCGACAGCGCGGCGCCCCCTCAGCGCCGACACTCCGACAGCGCGGCGCCCCCTCAGCACTGACACTCCGACAGCGCGGCGCCCCCTCAGCACTGACACTCCGACAACACGGCGCCCCCTCAGCACTGACACCCCGACAGCGCGGCGCCGCCTCAGCACTGACGCTCCGACAGCGCGGCTCCCCTCAGCACTGACACCCCGACAGCGCGGCGCCCCCTCAGCACTGACGCTCCGACAGTGCGGCGCCCCCTCAGCACTGACACTCCGACAGCGCGGCGCCCCCTCAGCACTGACGCTCCGACAGCGCGGCGCCCCCTCAGCGCCGATGACCCGACAGCGTGGCGCCTCCACAGCGCCGACGCCCCGACAGCGTGGCGCCCCCTCAGCGCCGACACCCCGACAGCACAGCACCCCCTCAGCGCCGACGCCCCCTCAGCACTGACGCCCCGACAGCGCGGCGCCCCCTCAGCGCCGACACTCCGACAGCGCGGCGCCCCCTCAGCACTGACACCCCGACAGCGCGGCGCCCCCTCAGCACTGACGCTCCGACAGCGCGGCGCCCCCTCAGCACTGACGCTCCGACAGCGCGCGCCCCCTCAGCGCTGACGCTCCGACAGCGCGGCGCCCCCTCAGCACTGACGCTCCGACAGCGCGGCGCCCCCCTCAGCACTGACACCTCGACAGCGCGGCGCCCCTCAGCACTGACGCCCCGACAGCGCGGCGCCCCCTCAGCGCTGACGCCCCTACAGTTGCGGCGCCCCCTCAGCACCGACGCTCTGACAGCGCGGCGCCCCCTCAGGACATGCGCTCCGACATTGCGGCGCCCCCTCAGGACTTACAGTCCGACAGCGCGGCGCCCCCTCAGCTCTGACACCCCGATAGCGCGGCGCCCCCTCAGCACTGACATTCCGACAGCGCGGCGCCCCCTCAGCTCTGACACCCCGACGCCCCCTCAGCACTGACGCCCCGACAGCGCGGCGCTCCCTCAGCGCTGACACTCCGACAGCGCGGCGCCCCCTCAGCGCCGACACTCCGACAGCGCGGTGCCCCCTCAGCACTGACACTCCGACAGCGCGGCGCCCCCTCAGCACTGACACTCCGACAGCGCGGCGCCCCCTCAGCGCTGACACTCCGACAGCACGGCGCCCCCTCATCACTGACACCCCGACAGCGCGGCGCCCCCTCAGCACTGACGCTCCGACAGCACGGCTCCCCTCAGCACTGACACTCCGACAGCGCGGCGCCCCCTCAGCACTGACGCTCCGACAGCGCGGCGCCCCGTCAGCACTGACGCTCCGACAGCGCGGCGCCCCCTCAGCGCCGATGACCCGACAGCGCGGCGCCGACGCCCGGACCAGTGCGGCGCCCCCTCAGCGCCGACGCCCCGACAGCGTGGCGCCCCCTCAGCGCCAACACCCCGACAGCACCCCCTCAGCGCCGACGCCCCCTCAGCACTGACGCCCCGACAGCGCGGCGCCCCCTCAGCGCCGACACTCCGACAGCGCGGCGCCCCCTCAGCGCTGACACTCCGACAGCGCGGCGCCCCCTCAGCGCTGACACCCCGACAGCGCGCCGCCCCCTCAGCGCCGACTCTCCGACAGCGCGGCGGCCCCTCAGCACTGACACTCCGACAGCGCGGCGCCCCTCAGCACTGACACTCCGACAGCGCGGCGCCCCCTCAGCGCTGACACTCCGACAGCGCGGCGCCCCCTCAGTGCCGACACTCCGACAGCGCGGCGCCCCCTCAGCACTGACACCCCGACAGCGCGGCGCCCCCTCAGCACTGACACCCCGACAGCGCGGCGCCCCCTCAGCACTGACACTCCGACAGCGCGGCGCCCCCTCAGCACTGACACTCCGACAGCGCGGCGCCCCCTCAGCGCCGACACCCCGACAGCACGGCGCACCCTCAGCACCGACACTCCGACAGCGCGGCGCCCCCTCAGCACGGCGCCCCCTCAGCACGGACACCCCGACAACGCGGC
Organism: Mustelus asterias; assembly: GCF_964213995.1. Lineage (NCBI taxonomy): Eukaryota > Metazoa > Chordata > Chondrichthyes > Carcharhiniformes > Triakidae > Mustelus > Mustelus asterias. The sequence continues at coordinate 144,959 of NW_027590708.1, forward strand.
GCCCCCTCAGCACGGCGCCCCCTCAGCGCCGACACTCCGACAGCACGGCGCCCCCTCAGCACTAACACTCCGACAGCGCGGCGCCCCCTCAGCACGGACAGCCCGACAGCGCGGCGCCCCCTCAGCACGGCGCCTCCTCAGCGCCGACACTCCGACAGCGCGGCGCCCCCTCAGCACGGCGCCTCCTCAGCACTGACACTCCGACAGCGCGGCGGCCCCTCAGCACTGACACTCCGACAGCGCGGTGCCCCCTCAGCACTGACACCCCGACAGCGCGGCGCCACCTCAGCACTGACACCCCGACAGCGCGGCGCCCCCTCAGCACTGACGCTCTGACAGCGCGGCGCCCCCTCAGGACATGCGCTCCGACATTGCGGCGCCCCCTCAGGACTTACGGTCCGACAGCACGGGCGCCCCCTCAGCGCTGACACCCCAACAGCGCGGCGCCCCCTCAGCTCTGACACCCCGACAGCGCGGATCCCCCTCAGCGCTGACACCCCGACAGCGCGGCTCCCCCACAGCACTGACACCCCGACAGCGCGGCGCCCCCTCAGCACTGACACCCCGACAGCGCGGCGCCCCCTCAGCACTGACACCCCGACAGCGCGGCGCCCCCTCAGCACGGACGCTCCGACAGCACGGCCCCCCCACTCAGCGCTGACACCCCGACAGCGCGGCGCCCCCACAGGACTTACGGTCCGACAGCACGGCGCCCCCTCAGCACTGACGCCCCGACAGCGCGGCGCCCCCTCAGCAAGGACACCCCGACAGCGCGGCGCCCCCTCAGCACTGACACCCCGACAGCGCAGCGCCCCCTCAGCGCCGACGCCCCCTCAGCGCCGACAACCCGACAGCGCGGCGCCCTCTTAGCGCCGACGCACCGACAGCGCAGCGCCCCCTCAGCGCGGCGCCCCCTCAGCGCCAACCCGACAGCGCAGCGGCCCCACAGCGCGGTGCCCCCTTAGCGCCGATGCCCCGACAGCGCGGTGCCCCCTTAGCGCCGATGCCCCGACAGCGCGGTGCCCCCTTAGCGCCGATGTCCCGACAGCGCAGTGCCCCCTTAGCGCCGATGCCCCGACAGCGCGGTGCCCCCTTAGTGCCAACGCACCGACAGCACGGTGCCCCCTTAGCGCCGATGACCCGACAGCGCGGCGCCCCCTCAGCGCCGACAACCCGACAGCGCCGCGCCCCGACAGCGCCGCGCCCCCTCAGCGCCGATGACCCGACAGCGCGGCGCCCCCACAGCGCCGACGCCCGGACCAGTGCGGCGCCCTCTCAGCGCCGACGCCCCGACAGCGTGGCGCCCCCTCAGCGCCGACACCCCGACAGCACAGCACCCCCTCAGCGCCGACGCCCCCTCAGCACCGACACCCCGACAGCACAGCACCCCCTCAGCGCCGACGCCCCCTCAGCACCGACGCCCCGACAGCACGGCGCCCCCTCAGCGCCAGCGCCCCAAAGGTGCGGCGCCCCCTCAGCGCCGACACCCCTACAGCGCGGCGCCCCCTCAACGCTGACGCCCCGACACCATGGCGCCCCCTCAGCACTGACGCTCCGACAGCGCGGCACCCCCTCAGCACCAGCGCCCCAAAAGTGCGGCCCAACCCTCAGCGCCAGCGCCCCAGAAGTGCGGCGCCCCCTCAACGCTGACGCCCCGACACCACGGCGCCCCCGCAGCGCTGACGCCCAGACCAGCGCGGCGCCCCCTCAGCGCTGACGCCCGGACAAGCGCGGCGCCCCCTCAGCACCGAGGACCCAACAGCGCGGCGCCCCCTCAGCGCCGACGACCCGACAGCGCGGCCTCCCCAACAGCGCCGATGCCCGGACCAGCGCGGCGCCCCCTCAGCACTGACGCTCCGACAGCGCGGCGCCCCCTCAGCACTGACGCTCCGACAGCGCGGCGCCCCCTCAGCACTGACGCTCCGACAGCGCGGCGCCCCCTCAGCACTGACGCTCCGACAGCGCGGCACCCCCTCAGCGCTGACGCATCCGACTGCGCGGCACCCCCTCAGCACTGACGACCCGACAGCGCGGCGCCCCCTCAGCACTGACACTCCGACAGCGCGGCGCCCCCTCAGCACTGACACTCCGACAGCGCGGCGCCCCCTCAGCACTGACGCCCCGACAGCGCGGCGCCCCCTCAGCACTGACACTCCGACAGCGCGGCGCCCCCTCAGCACTGACAACCCGACAGCGCGGCGCCCCCTCAGCGCTGACGCTCCGACTGCGCGGCACCCCCTCAGCGCTGACGCTCCGACAGCGCGGCGCCCCCTCAGCACTGACGCTCCGACAGCGCGGCGCCCCCCTCAGCACTGACACCTCGACAGCGCGGCGCCCCTCAGCACTGACGCCCCGACAGCGCGGCGCCCCCTCAGCGCTGACGCCCCTACAGTTGCGGCGCCCCCTCAGCACCGACGCTCTGACAGCGCGGCGCCCCCTCAGGACATGCGCTCCGACATTGCGGCGCCCCCTCAGGACTTACAGTCCGACAGCGCGGCGCCCCCTCAGCTCTGACACCCCGATAGCGCGGCGCCCCCTCAGCACTGACATTCCGACAGCGCGGCGCCCCCTCAGCTCTGACACCCCGACGCCCCCTCAGCACTGACGCCCCGACAGCGCGGCGCTCCCTCAGCGCTGACACTCCGACAGCGCGGCGCCCCCTCAGCGCCGACACTCCGACAGCGCGGTGCCCCCTCAGCACTGACACTCCGACAGCGCGGCGCCCCCTCAGCACTGACACTCCGACAGCGCGGCGCCCCCTCAGCGCTGACACTCCGACAGCACGGCGCCCCCTCAGCACTGACACCCCGACAGCGCGGCGCCCCCTCAGCACTGACACTCCGACAGCACGGCTCCCCTCAGCACTGACACTCCGACAGCGCGGCGCCCCCTCAGCACTGACGCTCCGACAGCGCGGCGCCCCCTCAGCACTGACGCTCCGACAGCGCGGCGCCCCCTCAGCGCCGATGACCCGACAGCGCGGCGCCGACGCCCGGACCAGTGCGGCGCCCCCTCAGCGCCGACGCCCCGACAGCGTGGCGCCCCCTCAGCGCCAACACCCCGACAGCACAGCACCCCCTCAGCGCCGACGCCCCCTCAGCACTGACGCCCCGACAGCGCGGCGCCCCCTCAGCGCCGACACTCCGACAGCGCGGCGCCCCCTCAGCGCTGACACTCCGACAGCGCGGCGCCCCCTCAGCGCTGACACCCCGACAGCGCGCCGCCCCCTCAGCGCCGACTCTCCGACAGCGCGGCGGCCCCTCAGCACTGACACTCCGACAGCGCGGCGCCCCTCAGCACTGACACTCCGACAGCGCGGCGCCCCCTCAGCGCTGACACTCCGACAGCGCGGCGCCCCCTCAGTGCCGACACTCCGACAGCGCGGCGCCCCCTCAGCACCGACACTCCGACAGCGCGGCGCCCCCTCAGCACGGCGCCCCCTCAGCACGGACACCCCGACAACGCGGCGCCCCCTCAGCACGGCGCCCCCTCAGCGCCGACACTCCGACAGCACGGCGCCCCCTCAGCACTAACACTCCGACAGCGCGGCGCCCCCTCAGCACGGACAGCCCGACAGCGCGGCGCCCCCTCAGCACGGCGCCTCCTCAGCGCCGACACTCCGACAGCGCGGCGCCCCCTCAGCACGGCGCCTCCTCAGCACTGACACTCCGACAGCGCGGCGGCCCCTCAGCACTGACACTCCGACAGCGCGGTGCCCCCTCAGCACTGACACCCCGACAGCGCGGCGCCACCTCAGCACTGACACCCCGACAGCGCGGCGCCCCCTCAGCACTGACGCTCTGACAGCGCGGCGCCCCCTCAGGACATGCGCTCCGACATTGCGGCGCCCCCTCAGGACTTACGGTCCGACAGCACGGGCGCCCCCTCAGCGCTGACACCCCAACAGCGCGGCGCCCCCTCAGCTCTGACACCCCGACAGCGCGGATCCCCCTCAGCGCTGACACCCCGACAGCGCGGCTCCCCCACAGCACTGACACCCCGACAGCGCGGCGCCCCCTCAGCACTGACACCCCGACAGCGCGGCGCCCCCTCAGCACTGACACCCCGACAGCGCGGCGCCCCCTCAGCACGGACGCTCCGACAGCACGGCCCCCCCACTCAGCGCTGACACCCCGACAGCGCGGCGCCCCCTCAGGACTTACGGTCCGACAGCACGGCGCCCCCTCAGCACTGACGCCCCGACAGCGCGGCGCCCCCTCAGCAAGGACACCCCGACAGCGCGGCACCCCCTCAGCACTGACACTCCGACAGCGCGGCGCTGCCTCAGCACTGATGCCCAGACAGCGCGGCGCCCCCTCAGCACTGACACCCCGACAGCGCAGCGCCCCCTCAGCGCCGACGCCCCCTCAGCGCCGACAACTCGACAGTGTGGCGCCCTCTTAGCGCCGACGCACCGACAGCGCAGCGCCCCCTCAGCGCGGCGCCCCCTCAGCGCCAACAACCCGACAGCGCGGCGCCCCCTCAGCGCCAATTCCCCGACAGCACAGCGCCCCCTCAGCGCCAATGCCCCGACAGCGCAGCGCCCCCTCAGCGCCAAAAACCCGACAGCGCAGCGGCCCCACAGCGCGGTGCCCCCTTAGCGCCGATGCCCCGACAGCGCGGTGCCCCCTTAGCGCCGATGCCCCGACAGCGCGGTGCCCCCTTAGCGCCGATGTCCCGACAGCGCAGTGCCCCCTTAGCGCCGATGCCCCGACAGCGCGGTGCCCCCTTAGTGCCAACGCACCGACAGCACGGTGCCCCCTTAGCGCCGATGACCCGACAGCGCGGCGCCCCCTCAGCGCCGACAACCCGACAGCGCCGCGCCCCCTCAGCGCCGATGACCCGACAGCGCGGCGCCCCCACAGTGCCGACGCCCGGACCAGTGCGGCGCCCACTCAGCGCCGACGCCCCGACAGCGTGGCGCCCCCTCAGCGCCGACACCCCGACAGCACAGCACCCCCTCAGCGCCGACGCCCCCTCAGCACCGACACCCCGACAGCACAGCACCCCCTCAGCGCCGACGCCCCCTCAGCACCGACGCCCCGACAGCACGGCGCCCCCTCAGCGCCAGCGCCCCAAAGGTGCGGCGCCCCCTCAGCGCCGACACCCCTACAGCGCGGCGCCCCCTCAACGCTGACGCCCCGACACCATGGCGCCCCCTCAGCACTGACGCTCCGACAGCGCGGCACCCCCTCAGCACCAGCGCCCCAAAAGTGCGGCCCACCCCTCAGCGCCAGCGCCCCAGAAGTGCGGCGCCCCCTCAACGCTGTCGCCCCGACACCACGGCGCCCCCGCAGCGCTGACGCCCAGACCAGCGCGGCGCCCCCTCAGCGCTGACGCCCGGACAAGCACGGCGCCCCCTCAGCACCGAGGACCCAACAGCGCGGCGCCCCCTCAGCGCCGACGACCCGACAGCGCGGCCTCCCCAACAGCGCCGACGCCCGGACCAGCGCGGCGCCCCCTCAGCACTGACGCTCCGACAGCGCGGCGCCCCCTCAGCACTGACGCTCCGACAGCGCGGCGCCCCCTCAGCGCCGACACTCCGACAGCGCGGCGCCCCCTCAGCGCTGACACTCCGACAGCGCGGCGCCCCCTCAGCGCTGACACCCCGACAGCGCGCCGCCCCCTCAGCGCCGACTCTCCGACAGCGCGGCGGCCCCTCAGCACTGACACTCCGACAGCGCGGCGCCCCTCAGCACTGACACTCCGACAGCGCGGCGCCCCCTCAGCGCTGACACTCCGACAGCGCGGCGCCCCCTCAGTGCCGACACTCCGACAGCGCGGCGCCCCCTCAGCACCGACACTCCGACAGCGCGGCGCCCCCTCAGCACGGCGCCCCCTCAGCACGGACACCCCGACAACGCGGCGCCCCCTCAGCACGGCGCCCCCTCAGCGCCGACACTCCGACAGCACGGCGCCCCCTCAGCACTAACACTCCAACAGCGCGGCGCCCCCTCAGCACGGACACCCCGACAGCGCGGCGCCCCCTCAGCACGGCGCCTCCTCAGCGCCGACACTCCGACAGCGCGGCGCCCCCTCAGCACGGCGCCTCCTCAGCACTGACACTCCGACAGCGCGGCGGCCCCTCAGCACTGACACTCCGACAGCGCGGTGCCCCCTCAGCACTGACACCCCGACAGCGCGGCGCCACCTCAGCACTGACACCCCGACAGCGCGGCGCCCCCTCAGCACTGACGCTCTGACAGCGCGGCGCCCCCTCAGGACATGCGCTCCGACATTGCGGCGCCCCCTCAGGACTTACGGTCCGACAGCACGGGCGCCCCCTCAGCGCTGACACCCCAACAGCGCGGCGCCCCCTCAGCTCTGACACCCCGACAGCGCGGATCCCCCTCAGCGCTGACACCCCGACAGCGCGGCTCCCCCACAGCACTGACACCCCGACAGCGCGGCGCCCCCTCAGCACTGACACCCCGACAGCGCGGCGCCCCCTCAGCACTGACACCCCGACAGCGCGGCGCCCCCTCAGCACGGACGCTCCGACAGCACGGCCCCCCCACTCAGCGCTGACACCCCGACAGCGCGGCGCCCCCTCAGGACTTACGGTCCGACAGCACGGCGCCCCCTCAGCACTTACGCCCCGACAGCGCGGCGCCCCCTCAGCAAGGACACCCCGACAGCGCGGCACCCCCTCAGCACTGACACTCCGACAGCGCGGCGCTGCCTCAGCACTGATGCCCAGACGGCGCGGCGCCCCCTCAGCACTGACACCCCGACAGCGCAGCGCCCCCTCAGCGCCGACGCCCCCTCAGCGCCGACAACCCGACAGTGCGGCGCCCTCTTAGCGCCGACGCACCGACAGCGCAGCGCCCCCTCAGCGCGGCGCCCCCTCAGCGCCAACAACCCGACAGCGCGGCGCCCCCTCAGCGCCAATTCCCCGACAGCACAGCGCCCCCTCAGCGCCAATGCCCCGACAGCGCAGCGCCCCCTCAGCGCCAAAAACCCGACAGCGCAGCGGCCCCACAGCGCGGTGCCCCCTTAGCGCCGATGCCCCGACAGCGCGGTGCCCCCTTAGCGCCGATGCCCCGACAGCGCGGTGCCCCCTTAGCGCCGATGTCCCGACAGCGCAGTGCCCCCTTAGCGCCGATGCCCCGACAGCGCGGTGCCCCCTTAGTGCCAACGCACCGACAGCACGGTGCCCCCTTAGCGCCGATGACCCGACAGCGCGGCGCCCCCTCAGCGCCGACAACCCGACAGCGCCGCGCCCCGACAGCGCCGCGCCCCCTCAGCGCCGATGACCCGACAGCGCGGCGCCCCCACAGTGCCGACGCCCGGACCAGTGCGGCGCCCTCTCAGCGCCGACGCCCCGACAGCGTGGCGCCCCCTCAGCGCCGACACCCCGACAGCACAGCACCCCCTCAGCGCCGACGCCCCCTCAGCACCGACACCCCGACAGCACAGCACCCCCTCAGCGCCGACGCCCCCTCAGCACCGACGCCCCGACAGCACGGCGCCCCCTCAGCGCCAGCGCCCCAAAGGTGCGGCGCCCCCTCAGCGCCGACACCCCTACAGCGCGGCGCCCCCTCAACGCTGACGCCCCGACACCATGGCGCCCCCTCAGCACTGACGCTCCGACAGCGCAGCACCCCCTCAGCACCAGCGCCCCAAAAGTGCGGCCCACCCCTCAGCGCCAGCGCCCCAGAAGTGCGGCGCCCCCTCAACGCTGTCGCCCCGACACCACGGCGCCCCCGCAGCGCTGACGCCCAGACCAGCGCGGCGCCCCCTCAGCGCTGACGCCCGGACAAGCACGGCGCCCCCTCAGCACCGAGGACCCAACAGCGCGGCGCCCCCTCAGCGCCGACGACCCGACAGCGCGGCCTCCCCAACAGCGCCGACGCCCGGACCAGCGCGGCGCCCCCTCAGCACTGACGCTCCGACAGCGCGGCGCCCCCTCAGCACTGACGCTCCGACAGCGCGGCGCCCCCTCAGCACTGACGCTCCGACAGCGCGGCGCCCCCTCAGCACTGACGCTCCGACAGCGCGGCACCCCCTCAGCACTGACGCCCCGACAGCGCGGCGCCCCCTCAGCACTGACACTCCGACAGCGCGGCGCCCCCTCAGCACTGACAACCCGACAGCGCGGCGCCCCCTCAGCGCTGACGCTCCGACTGCGCGGCACCCCCTCAGCGCTGACGCTCCGACAGCGCGGCACCCCCTCAGCGCTGACGCTCCGACTGCGCGGCGCCCCCTCAGCGCTGACGCTCCGACTGCGCTGCGCCCCCTCAGCGCTGACGCTCCGACTGCGCGGCGCCCCCTCAGCGCTGACGCTCCGACTGCGCGGCGCCCCCTCAGCGCTGACGCTCCGACTGCGCGGCGCCCCCTCAGCGCTGACGCTCCGACTGCGCGGCGCCCCCTCAGCGCTGACGCTCCGACTGCGCGGCGCCCCCTCAGCGCTGACGCTCCGACTGCGCGGCGCCCCCTCAGCGCTGACGCTCCGACTGCGCGGCGCCCCCTCAGCACTGACGCTCCCTCAGCACTGACCCTCTGACAGTGCAGCACTCCCCCAGCACTGACCCGAGGAGAGTGCAGTGCAGGTTCAGTCCCCTCTCAGCTGACACCCGCGATTAGCACACCACGCATGGCACCCACATAGTGAGCTGCCCTTACCTGTCTTCCTTCGTTTGAGCGTGACGTAGGGTAAGAGATCGTGCCGGGTGATGATGCGTAAGAGCTGCAGCACCTGCCGGAAGTTGGTCTCGTCGCAGCGGCCCTGGCGCTCCAACGCCAGGAAGAAGTCCCGTCCACTGCGGATCATGCCGCGCTCATAGTCCTCGATGACGTCAACAAAGAGGAAGGAGAGCACCCGCACATCGCGGTGAGTCAGCTGGGCACCCACTATCTGGAACATCCGGTGGAGGGAGTACAACCCGTGCTCCCTGTTGACTTGCTCCTCGGGCCACTGCTGCCCGCTCCCCTTGGCATCGGCCATCCGTCCTCGGAGAACAGACCTGGTGGCCGTTCTGATGAAGAAACACAAACGTACACTGGAGACGGAGAGTCGCAGACGACAATTCCAATGGACCACCTCTAGTTTGGAGCTTTGGAAAGTGATGGTCCAAAAATAATGCAGTGGGGAGGGTTGGCAAAATGGAGGGACTATTCCAAATGAGTAGCAGGGTAACAGACGGTCCCTTCCCCACTCTTTCTCATTGTGCCCCCTCCACGTTCCCCCTGTCGCCGTGCCACCCTTTTTTGCCGGGAAAAGCAGCTCCCCAACCTCACACTGCTTGCTGACAAAAAAATATCCTCCAATAAGAAACAAAGAGTATCTGGCCAGTGGACTGAGGAAGTCCAGTTCGGTTCAGCCCGCTGTCCTGGTTAACACAAGAAAAAGGCAAAAGAGCTTTCACAGAATGACTCCAAGCGAACAGCTGTGGCAATCTTCTAGATATGGGGCCGTGAAGGGTGGTGAGAGTTGAGGCAGGAATTTCCTCCACACTGAGAGCTAAAGGATACTTCAAACTGGGTTGGGAAATACAAAAATAAGCCCTTCGTTGGGGTTAGGCCAAAAATAGGCTAAGACTCCCTTTCCCTTCCCGTCCCCAAAGTATTTCTTAGCACCTTTACTTTGCTGAGCCCTTGGAAGCAAGTTGCTGCTTGGGTTAGAGTAGCTGACCAGGCCAAATCAAGGGATACTGGGAAAGTCTCTGAGGGGAGCCAGGACCTGTCAAGTCGAACTGGCACTCTCGATCCTGTGGAGGAAAGCTCCAAGGATTTGAGAAGTGTGACTGACCCCTTGAGGCAGTGTCCTGGCTCTCGGCTATTCGGACCGAGGGAGGGGGGCAACAACGTGCCAAAAGAGAGTCTTGGAAAGGGAGTTTAGGGATGAGGGAGAAGAGGACAGCAGATTCAGAGGGTTAGGGAAAACTCTTAAGTAGAATTGGACCTCTCAGAGGGAATATAAGGGAGGGGATTTGGTCAATCCTAGGAGCTGGATTCTGGCTTCCTGATGATGGCCGTGGTCTGAATGGTCAACCAGGTCAAAATGAGGTCTTGGAGAACAGCATGGGACTGATATTGACCAAAGACCTTCTCTTGGGGGCTGTCAATGGGCAAGGGGGCAGGCGGCCATCTTGAATGCTGACCCTTGAATTGGGGGGGTTGGGTATTGTTGTTTTTTTATGTCTTTCTCTTTCTTCTTACTCCTTTCTACGTCTCTCTTTCCCCCGTTTCTCTTGCCGCTTGACGCCGCACCGCTTCTCTCAGAACGAAAGCCAAAGCTTCCACCATATCGGCTCCGCCATCTTCCTCTGCTGGACCTTGGAAGGAGGAGGAGGCGGGAGGGGGGCGTGGCCTCCGTCATGGCCGGGGGGGAAAGTGGTGACGCCGCGCGGCCGGCTGGATGTTGTAGTTTCCCAGCCACGTTTGCCCTTTCTGTCCAAAGGAGCCTGCTGGCCAAATGAACTACAGTTCCCGTCAGGCCGCTGGCGCTTCGATCCCCGCCCCGATCTCTCAGCCCACCTCTCTCCTTCTGACGGAATCACGCTCTTACGTCAGCAGGGCAGGGATTTGCGGGGGAGTGGGGGGGGGACGGCGGCGCTGCCTGCCGGGAGTTGACGTTCCAGCCTGCTGTGTTAGTGTGGGTAGAGTTACCAACTGCGCACGCGTGCCGTTGGCACTACAGCTCCCATGATGCCACTGGCGGTCGCCTGGCCGCGCGGACCTCTGGGCGATGTCGTTTGTGGAGGGGACTGCAACCCAGGGACGGGCAGACACAGGGACTACATTACCCTGAATGCACGGCGCGTTCACCTCACCACATGACATCCGGGGGAAGGGGCGGGGGGAAGTTTGGTCCAAATTTACTGGATCGTCCTAATGTCATCCTTTTCCATTGATTTCCAGTTCAGGTTCCTTATGTTTTTATTTCTTAATCCGCCCTAGATCCTATGGATTGCCTCCGCCAAGTGTTCGCTTTGTACATTGCTAGGCACCATCCACATTTACTCTCCCTTCCACACTGCAGTGAGTCTAGATGAGGAGGCACTCATTGATTTGGTTGGATGGCCCCTTTTTGGGGTGCGTCACCATTTTTGTGAAGGGCATCGCCTGACTGATCGCCCCACCATGTTATCTGTTATCCGCCATGTTACTTAGGGGCACAGTAAGCGGCGCCGCCGCAGCACCAGGCCGCCATCTTGTTGCGGGGCAAAGCAAAGTCTGCATTCCCGTCCGGTGCTGCGGCTGTCCGCCATGTTTATGAGGGGCAGTTTCGAAAGAGCTCTCTGGAGCGGGGGGCAAATAAATCATTTGCCATTTGCACTTGAACAAACAATTTAACTGACTGACCACCCCACCATGTAGCTAGGTTGGCACTTAAAAATAACATAATTAACGCATTAACATAGGGAGGCTGCTTTTAGGAAAAAAAACCGTCAGTGAAATGGAAAGAAGGATCGAAGTTGGGTTAGGCTCTGCTTATAGATGGTTTGGCTTCCACAGAAAGGAGAATGCGCCCCTCACAAAGATGGCGGTTAGCCCTCGGTTAACCGCCGTTATGCCGATCTAGTGAGAAGGAGTGCCCCGCATCAAGATGGGCGCCCAAAATGGACGCCGACGCATTGCCCCTTACAAAGATGGCGGGCCCAACCAGCCCTCCCCGCGCGCTGATTGGCCCGGTCTCCCCTCAGGAAGATGGCGGACGGGCGGATGTGACGGTTTGGAGCAGTCGGTGGGTTTCCGCTAACCCGGTCAGTGAAGGTCGGGCTGATGGCGGCGGCGGTGCGGGCTCTGCTCAGAGCCGGGGGGAATCCGGGCCGATCTCGGCAACTGCTCCAGCGGAGGGTAGGGGCCGCGCTGTCTGCCGGCTCCATTCCCGACAGGTAACAATGTCACAGAGGCCGGGGGTGCGGAGGCCTGGTTTTGGAGGGGGGAGGGGGATTGGGGGAGGAGTAGAGTGGGGGAGGGGCTTGGGGTGAGGGGTGGTCCTGCAGAGGATGGTTGGTGGTGGGGCGATGGGGGTGGCGCTGATGGAGGGGATTGGGATGAGAGGTGGGATGTCTTGGCTGGGGGAGTGTGCCTGCGGGCAGTGCCTGTGTCTGAGGGGGTGGGGGGAGCGTCTGCGGAACGTCTGTGGGGGGGAGCGTCTGCGGAGGGGGGAGCGTCTGCGGAGGGGGGAGCGTCTGCGGAGGGGGGAGCGTCTGCGGAGGGGGGAGCGTCTGCGGAGGGGGGAGCGCCTGCGGAGGGGGGAGCGCCTGCGGAGGGGGGAGCGCCTGCGGAGGGGGGAGCGTCTGCGGAGGGGGGAGGCGGGGGGAGCCTCTGCGGTGGGGGGGGGGTGTGGGGCAGACGTCTGCGGTGGGGGGGCGCGGGGGGAACGTCTACGGTGGGGGGGGCGTGGGGGGAGCGTCTGCGGAGGGGGGGCAGCGGGGGGAGCGTTGGCGAGGGGGGGGCAGAGCGTCGGCGAGGGGGGGTGGATCGTCAGCGCGGGGGGTGCCGCGGCACGTGTGGGGGAGGCGTGGGGAGCATCAGTGAGGGGTGCAGCGGGGGGGGGGGGTGCGGAGCGTGTGGGGGTGGCGGGGGGAGCGTCGGTGAGGGGTGCAGCGGGGGGGGGGGGGGTGCGGAGCGTGTGGGGGTGGCGGTGGGAGTGTTTCCTGGAGAACGGACACCAAGGAATTAAATTGCAGTTGTTTTTTATGGGGGGATGAGTTACTGTCCCTGTTTTCTCTCTTTCCCGCTCAGGGGTGCGAGGCAATGGCAGCCTGACCCGGAATGGCTGCAGCAATATGAAGGGGCAGTGATGTACCCCACCGAAATCACAGCCAAGTGGAAACCACCCCCCTGGAACGGTAAGAGAGGCTGGTGGGAGCGAAGGGACAAGGGCAATCCAGCTGTTTTCACTCTGAGCTTCCTCCGCTCTGCCATCCAGGGCTGAGGAAGGTCGTTCTGGTTTGTGTTCACAATGGCTGACTGGCAAACCCATCTTTTTCTCCCTCTTTTCCCCTCCAACTCCCTGTGTACACGCCGCCTTCACAGACAAAGACCCACCAAAGGACAGGAAGGTTACCAACTTCGTCCTCAACTTTGGTCCTCAGCATCCTGCAGCCCATGGAGTCCTGCGTCTGGTCATGGAGCTGAGCGGGGAGTCCGTGAAGAAATGTGACCCTCACATCGGCCTCCTGCACCGGGGCACAGAGAAGCTCATTGAATACAAAACCTACCTGCAGGTACGTCCTCTCCCCTCAGGAACTCACCAGCTGCTTTCCTTGCCGCACTGTCAGAGGGTCAGTACTGAGGGAGTGCTGCACTGTCAGAGGGTCAGTACTGAGGGAGTGCTGCACTGTCAGAGGGTCAGTACTGAGGGAGTGCTGCACTGTCAGAGGGTCAGTGCTGAGGGAGTGCTGCACTGTCAGAGGGTCAGTACTGAGGGAGCGCTGCACTGTCAGAGGCTCAGTACTGAGGGAGTGCTGCACTGTCAGAGGGTCAGTACTGAGGGAGTGCTGCACTGTCAGAGGGTCAGTACTGAGGGAGTGCTGCACTGTCAGAGGGTCAGTACTGAGGGAGTGCTGCACTGTCAGAGGGTCAGTACTGAGGAAGTGCTGCACTGTCAGAGGGTCAGTGCTGAGGGAGTGCTGCACTGTCAGACGGTCAGTGCTGAGGGAGTGCTGCACTGTCAGACGGTCAGTGCTGAGGGAGTGCTGCACTGTCAGAGGGTCAGTGCTGAGGGAGTGCTGCACTGTCAGAGGGTCAGTGCTGAGGGAGTGCTGCACTGTCAGAGGGTCAGTACTGAGGGAGTGCTGCACTGTCAGAGGGTCAGTGCTGAGGGAGTGCTGCACTGTCAGAGGGTCAGTGCTGAGGGAGCGCTGCACTGTCAGTGGGTCAGTACTGAGGGAGCGCTGCACTGTCAGAGGGTCAGTACTGAGGGAGTGCTGCACTGTCAGAGGGTCAGTACTGAGGGAGTGCTGCACTGTCAGAGGGTCAGTACTGAGGAAGTGCTGCACTGTCAGAGGGTCAGTGCTGAGGGAGTGCTGCGCTGTCAGACGGTCAGTGCTGAGGGAGTGCTGCACTGTCAGACGGTCAGTGCTGAGGGAGTGCTGCACTGTCAGAGGGTCAGTGCTGAGGGAGTGCTGCACTGTCAGGGGGTCAGTGCTGAGGGAGTGCTGCACTGTCAGAGGGTCAGTACTGAGGGAGTGCTGCACTGTCAGAGGGTCAGTACTGAGGGAGCGCTGCACTGTCAGTGGGTCAGTACTGAGGGAGCGCTGCACTGTCAGAGGGTCAGTACTGAGGGAGTGCTGCACTGTCAGAGGGTCAGTGCTGAGGGAGCGCTGCACTGTCAGTGGGTCAGTACTGAGGGAGCGCTGCACTGTCAGAGGGTCAGTACTGAGGGAGCGCTGCACTGTCAGACGGTCAGTGCTGAGCGAGTGCTGCACTGTCAGACGGTCAGTGCTGAGGGAGTGCTGCACTGTCAGAGGGTCAGTACTGAGGGAGTGCTGCACTGTCAGACGGTCAGTACTGAGGGAGTGCTGCACTGTCAGAGGGTCAGTACTGAGGGAGTGCCGCACTGTCAAGAGGGTCAGTACTGAGGGAGTGCTGCACTGTCAGAGGGTCAGTACTGAGGGAGTGCCGCACTGTCAAGAGGGTCAGTACTGAGGGAGTGCTGCAGCAGCTGCCCCCTCGGTTGGATATCGAAGAGCGCACGGTGTATCTGATGTTCCCGGACTCTCCCTGGTGTCCTGGGGCCAATATTTATCCCTGTCAACAGAATGATGCTGATCCAGCCACGAGCATGTGGCCTGTTGTGGGATCTTGCTGTTTGCAGATTGGCTGCCCTCATTACAGCAGTGATGACACTGCCGAACCTACCTTGCTGCCTGTGAAAGGTGCTGGATATGTGAAAAGGTACATGCGCCTTTTTATTGAACCCAGAGTGAGTCTGTCACCCAGTGGCTCCCCAGTGTACTGACACCATCGAAGGCCCAACAACCAGCAGCGCTTCAGCAGCTGGTGTGTTTAGTTTAGTAAGTGTTTTAACAACACCAGATACCATTAGCTACCAAATAAACCTGTTGGACTTTAACCTGGTGTTGTTAAAACTCTTACTGTATTTACCCCAGTCCAACGCCGGCATCTCCACATCGTGTTCAGTTTAAGCAGGATGAGCAGGGATTTAGTCCAGGAGAAATGTTTGTCGCTGCAGTTCTCTTCCTCAGAGGGCAGTGGATGTCACTGAATATATTCTACGTTGTGTTGGACAGACCTTCGATCAACAAGGAGTAGAGGATTTTTCTGGCAAATCAGTAAAACTAAATTGAGGGAGGAAAGTAGAAGAGAAAATAAATCAACCCGGCATCAAACATAAACAAACTCCTGAGGAAAGTCTGCATGTTCTCCGTGTCTGCGTGGGTTTCCTCCGGGTGCTCCGGTTTCCTCCCACAGTCCAAAGATGTGTGGATGGGCAGCACAGTTAGCCTCACAGCCCCAGGGTCCCAGGTTCAATTCCCAGCTTGGGTCACTGTGTGGAGTTTGCACGTTCTCCCCGTGTCTGTGTGGGTTTCCTCCCACAGCCCATGTGCGGGTTAGGTTGATTGGCCGTGCTAAATTGACCGTAATGTCAGGGGATTCGCAGGGTAAATACATGGGGTTATGGGGATTGGGCCTGGGTGGGATTGTGGTTGGTACAGACCCGATGGGCCAAATGGCCTCCTTCTGCACTGCAGGGATTCTATGACGGAAAGCTCAAAAATTACAACCAAAGGGATTAATCAGGCATCCCAGTCCCCCTGGTGCCCAGTGGCTACAAAGACCTCGACCAAGCTGCAGACACTGCGCGCTCCCTCTCCAAAAGCACCCCCATGGGGGAAGGGCAGACAGGCTGGACGGACCAACCCCTCGATCGCCTGTTGGCGGCGAGCTCAGCCAGGGGCAGCTTTGGGTGGTGGCACCGGGTGCCCGTAGAACAGGAGCCACGTGGGTGAAAGGTCTTTCAGGAAATGAAACAGGGGTGCGGCCTATACCCAATCAGGTATGCCTGATCCATGGACTGCACAAGGCCGCAAAAAGGCGCAGGGATCTTGGGAGACCGTGAATCGACAGAAGCTATGGTTGTTATGGGGCTGTGACGTGCGAGACTTCCACCCGCTGTCCCCGATGATAAGAGGGAGGACTGCCTCACATGCGCCCGAACACACAGGTGAAGGCACGGAGGGCATGTCCTCGAGGTGCCTCGGCTCATTGGGTAACAGATGGTATCAGCTATGGGCTGGACATCCACTGATGATGTGGAGATGCCGGCGTTGGACTGGGGTAAACACAGTAAGAAGTTTAACAACACCAGGTTAAAGTCCAACAGGTTTACCAAATAAACCTGTTGGACTTTAACCTGGTGTTGTTAAACTTCTTACTGTATCCACTGATGCCCAGCATGCCACTTCAAATGGTGTCAACCAGCACCTCTCCGATCCTGGTCACCCAGGTGGCCGCACTTCTTCCTGGCCAATGTTGAGTGTCGGGATAATGGAAGCCAGGCAGTAAAGTGGAGTTAAGGCCATAATCAGATCAGCCATGAGCTCGCTCAATGGTTGTTGGAGCAGCCTCTCAGGGTTGAATGGCCGAATCCTGCCCTTTACATGGGTTGCTGCTGGGGAGGCGAGTATTTATTGCCCATCCCTAATCGTCCCTTGAGAAGGTGGTGGTGAACTGCTGCAGTCCCTGAGGTGTAGGTACACCCACATTGCTGTTAGGGAGGGAGTTCCAGAATTTTGACCCAGTGAAGGAACGGTGATATATTTCCCAGTCAGGATGGTGAGTGACTTGGAGGGGAATCTCCAGGTGGTGGTGTTCCCAGGTATCTGCTGCTCTTGTCCTTCTAGATAGTAGTGGTCGTGGGTTTGGAAGGTGCTGCCTAAGGAACCTTGGTGAGTTCCTTCAGTGCATCTTGTAGATGGTACACACGGCTGCCACTGTGTCGGTGGTGGAAGGTGTCGGTGTTTGTGGAAGGGGTAACAATCAAGTGGGGCTGCTTTGTCCTGGATGGTGTTGAGCTTCTTGAAAGTTGTTGGAGCTTCACTCATCCAGGCAAGTGGGGAGAATCACATCACACTCCTGACTTGTGTCTTGTAGATGGTGGACAGACTTTGGGGAGTCAGGAGGTGAGTTACTCACTGCAGGATTCCCAGCCTCTGACCTGCTCTCGTAGCCACAGTATTTATGTGGCTGGTCCAGCTCAGTTTCTGGTTAATGGCAACCCCAGGGCGTTGATATTGGGGGATTCAGTGACGGTAATACCATTGAATGTCAAGGGTTGGGGTTTTTTTCAGAGACTAAGTAATGCTGAAACTTCAGCTAATACAGAGACTCATGTATCCTGACTAAAGGCGTATCTTTATTTGACCAGCGATCTCTGGGAGAGATGGCATTGGTCAGTCCAACACCTCTCTAAAGAGAAGGCCCTGACCATTCCAATACCACTCTGAAGTTACAATACATCAGACAGGACATTTATACATTTGAGTTTGCTTTTCCCGCCTTCCCATTAGTTATTAACCAGTCATCATTAGTACAAATCAATCATTGTTAATAGTTGTCTTGTACCTTAGCCAATTACATTCTACCCTCTGCCATCACAGGATTTTATTGGTCCATAGAATCCAGATGCTTCTTCCCCCTGTCGCTCAGCAACCCCAGATGTTTAGCTACAGAGTTCAAAGGTGCCGTTCTCACCAACTCTCAATTATGTCAGACAGTTGATGTTCCCGTATCTGAGAAGCGCTGTCTTATCAGTACCAATTGAACAGCTCTATTCATACTATGGCTTTGGAAACCCATACTGTCCTTATGCTAATAAGAATATACACATTCTGTGGTTTCATTGTTCCAAAGAATGTGGTTTGTCTCACTAAGCCTTCATCCCATCATGCTGCTGGGTAGCCTGCCTTTGGCTAAAGTGCACAGATTACTTGAAAAATACATCTGAAAAACATTTAAAAATCCAAAACACATGCTTAAATCAGAAATACTTGTTCAAATCTCTTTCTTGTTTAAATCTCTTACTGTGATTATATGGTCTTTACG
The DNA here is from genome assembly GCF_964213995.1 of Mustelus asterias. Classification (NCBI taxonomy): domain Eukaryota; kingdom Metazoa; phylum Chordata; class Chondrichthyes; order Carcharhiniformes; family Triakidae; genus Mustelus; species Mustelus asterias. The sequence continues at coordinate 162,983 of NW_027590708.1, forward strand.
CAGACAGTAGCCCCCTGTAAGTCTGATCTGGAGTCATTCACTCAGCGCTAGTCGTTTTATTCATGTCTTAAATCCCTGATTATTTGAAATTTCTCTAACAGGGTGATAGATCGATCCTCTCTTGTTGGAGATGGTCATTGGCTGCTGCTTGTGTGGTGCGGATGTTACCCGTGTGCGGGCCACCCGATGTTGCTGACATTTTCTCTCTCTGTTTTTTCTAGGCCCTCCCATATTTTGACCGCCTGGATTATGTCTCCATGATGTGTAATGAACAATGCTATTCCCTGGCTGTGGAAAAGTTGCTGAACATCCGCCCTCCGATCCGTGCCCAGTGGATACGAGGTAAGGCTGTCCGTCGGGTGGACACTGTGGCGTTGTCTGTCACTATTGGCATCTCGGCAGTGTGGGGCATCCCCCCCCCCTCAGTCTATGTGGCTGGGGACAGAGGAGAATGTAGGTGGGTTCGCCATCCACACGGGCAGGGAGAAATTTGAGTGTGGCTGCGGAGCACTCTAACCCTGTGACTGTCTTGATCCTCTCTGCCGCCTTTGACCCTATCTGTTTTGTTCTCCCTCCACCAGTCCTCTTTGGCGAGCTCACGCGGATTCTAAACCACATCATGGCTATCACCACCCACGCCCTGGATATTGGAGCCATGACCCCTTTCTTCTGGATGTTTGAGGAGCGGGAGAAGGTGAGGATCATGGAGGGATGGGTGAGAGACAGAGCCACTCTCTGCTGGCTTGACAAGTCAACCGAAAAATAACTAACCAATTAATCGCTGCCAAACTATTGAACGGGTTAACGACTTATTAATGGAGATAATTGACTCAGTGGTTAATTCAGATTTAGCGGGTTAGACAATTGACTAAACAACCAAATGATTCCGTAAAGAACTAGCTCATCAACTAATTGACTAATTTGCAAACTAATTGAGTAATTGACTAAAACATGAAAATACAATTTGCGAATGAATTAACGAATGGCACCAATTGACTATTAATTCTCTGAAACCATCAAATTGATTTATTATTGAACTAACAGTGAAACAGTGGTTAGCACTGCTGCCTCACAGCGCCAAGGACCCGGCTTCGATTCCGGCCTTGGGTCACTGTGTGGAGTTTGCACATTCTCTCCGTGTCTGCGTGGGTTTCCTCCGGGTGCTCCAGTTTCCTCCCACAGTCCAAAGATGTGCAGGTTAGGTAGATTGGCCGTGCTAAATTGCCCCTCAGTGTCAGGAGGATTAGGAGGGTAGATACGGAGGATTATGGGAATAGAGCTTGGGTTGGATGGTTGTCGGTGCAGATTCGATGGGCCAAATGACGACCTTCTGCACTCTTGGGATTCTATGATTCTATGAACTTGTGAACAAATTAATAACCTCTTTCTCACCTTTCTCTTTCTCAATCCCTTCTGTCTCTCTCATTCTTTCTCTATCCTTCATTTTCTCTCTCACTCCCGATCCCCTATTTTTCTCTCTCACTCTCTTTCTAACTCTTCTTTCCTTTCTCGCTCTCCTGTCTTTTTTCCCGTCACTCTTTTTTTCTCTCTGCAGATGTTTGAATTTTATGAGAGAGTGTCCGGAGCTCGGATGCATGCAGCCTATGTCCGACCAGGCGGTGTCCACCAGGTCAGGGGGATGTGGAGGGGGTTGGGGGTGGGGGGGGGGGGGTGTGACGTTGTTGGAGGGAGGGGGTGGGGGGACGTGGGGCAGGGTCGGGAGGTTACAGTTACGGGTGTCGGGGATGTTGGGTTGTGATGCTCCCAACCGCAGCTTTCCGCTCGAGCCACCCTCCCCGCAGTCTTGTGTGTGATCTCCAATGGTGGCTCACCCTTCTCAGTACCTATCTCCTCATTTGCAGGATCTACCCCTCGGCTTAATGGACGATATTTACGAGTTTATCAAGAACTTCTCCATTCGCATCGATGAGGTTGAGGAGGTGAGGCTCACCGTAACTGCTTAGGCCATATTTTCTCATAACATTCACCAAACTGTTGCCCCCGCCTCCTTTCTCTCTCTCTCCCTCCCCTCGCGCTGCCTTCTCTCTCTCTCCTCTTGCTGCCTTCTCTCTTTCCCCTCTTGCTGCCTCCTCTCTCTCTCTCTCCCCTCTTGCTGCCTCTTCTCTCTCGCACTCTCTCTCCTCTTGCTGCCTTCTCTCTTTCCCCTCTTGCTGCCTCCTCTCTCTCCCTCTCCCCTCTTGCTGCCTCTTCTCTCTCGCACTCTCTCTCCTCATGCTGCCTTCTCTCGGTCAGAGGGCGGAGCAGAGCGTAACTGTGAGTATAAAACTAACTTACCGGTGAAGGTGATTGGCGGCTGCAGGTCACATTTGCATAAGTGCAGTCACTGTGACTAGAAGGTGGTTTGTGGAGGAGCTGCTGTGAGGGGGCAGTTACTACTTCAGTGTTTCCCTCCCTCCCTCCTCCTCTAACCAAAAAAAAAGTCGGCAGGAGGACCACAAGCAAGAGAGAGGTAAATTGCGATTCTTTTATCCGTACAAGGGCAATATGGCAGCTAGGGCAGTTGCATGCTCCTCCTGCCAGATGTGGGCAATTAGGGAGCAATCTAGTCTCCCTGACAGCTTTGCCTGCAGGAAGTGTGTCCAGTTGCAGCTCCTCACAGTTCGCATTGTTCGGTTGGAGCGGCAGGTGGATGCACTGCGGAGCATACAGGAGGCAGAGAGTGTGATAGACACTAGTTACAGGGAGGTTGTCACACCACAGGTTCAGACAGGTAGATGGGTGACTGCCAGGAGAGGCAGGTAGGTGGTGCAGGAGTCTCCTGTGTCTATTCCCCTTTCAAACAGGCATATCATTTTGGATGCTGTTGAGCGTGATAGCCTGTCAGGGGGAGGTACCAGCAACAGCCAGGCCTGTGACACCACAGCTTGTTCTGCTGTGGGAAAGGGTCGGGCAAAGAGCAAGTGAGCAGTAGTGATAGGGGACTCGCTAGTTAGAGGCACAGACAGGCCTTTCTGTGGCCGCAATCGAGACTCCAGGATGGTGTGTTGCCTCCCTGGTGCCAGGGTCAAGGACATCTCTGAGCGATTGCAGGACATTCTTAAGGGGGAGGGTGCGCAGCCAGAGGTCGATGTACATATTGGTACCAACGACATAGGTAGGAAAAGGGATGAGGTCCTGAAATGTGAATATAGAGAGTTAGGCAGAAGGCTAACGTGCAGGACCTCGAAGGTAGTAATTTCAGGACTACTACTGCTGCCACTTGCTAGTGAGAGTAGGAATAGGAGGATTAGGCAGATGAATGCCTGGCTTGAGAGCTGGTGCAGGGGGCAGGGATTTCGATTTTTGGATTATTGGGATCTTTTCTGGGGAAGGACTGATCTGTTCAAGAGGGATGGGTTACATTTGAACTGGAGGGGGACTAACATCCTGGCGGGGAGATTTGCTAGAGCCACTCGGGAGGGTTTAAACTCGTTTGGCAGGGGGGTGGGACCCAAAGCACTAGGGAGACAGAAGAGAAGTTTGAGGACAGCACGGAAGTTAAAGAGAGCACATTAAATAGTAAAGGCAGTGTCAGTAATCCTAGGATCAGACAGAGAGCAAGGGAAGTCCAGATTAAACTGCATTTATTTCAATGCAAGAGGCCTGACGGGCAAGGCAGATGAACTCAGGGCATTGATGGGTACGTGGGATCGGGATATTATAGCAATTACTGAAACATGGCTAAGGGAGGGACAGGACTGGCAGCTCAATGTTCCAGGGTATAGATGCGATAGGAAAGATAGGAAAGAAAGAGGTAAGAGAGGAGAGGGAGTTGCACTTTTGATTAGGGAAAGCATCACGGCCGTACTGAGAGGGGATATATCCGAGGGTTCAGCCACTGAGTCTATATGGGTAGAACTGCGAAATAAGAAGGGGGAAATCACTTTGATAGGGTTCTACTATAGGCCCCCAAATAGCGGGAAATTGAGGAGCAAATATGTAAGGAGATTACAGATAGCTCCAAGAAAAATAGGGTGGTAATAGTCAGAGATTTTAACTTTCCCAACATTGACTGGGACAGCCATAGTATTAGAGGGTTGGATGGAGAGAAATTTGTTGAGTGTATTCAGGAGGAATTTCTCATTCAGTATTGTAGGCGGGCATAAATTTTGTGGGTATTAGGATTAGAATATTTCTTAAACTATAACTCGATAAATGAAGCAAAACAGGACAGCATTCAGCCAGAAAGGTGTGAGTAAGGCAAGCAGGCATCTTTTAAACACAGAAACCAGGTTGACAAAGACTCAGGAACTCGCATCAATATGCTATTCAGAAAATACCATGAGACCTGGAAAACTTCCTGACATCCCATCAAACACCCATTGTCCAAAGGAATTCAGAGACATAAAGCAATTATCACACTCTTAAACCAAACTTTACATATTAAAACTCTAGACCAGAAAACCCATTAACGGGATAACTATAAAAGAAAACCATTTACACATCAAACTCCACACCCACAAACCTATTGAAACAGGATGATTATATCAGGAAACCACTCACAAACCATTTACATATCAAAACAGATCGTTACTATAACTGTACTCCGTTTTGGCAGGCAAGCAGAGTACTTTTCGGGACTGTCTTGTCTGTGTCCTGATTGTACCTCCGTCGACGTAAAACACTATAATAAACTGTGCTGCTATCAATCTTGGCTCTGGGTGCGAGTGGTGTGGTATCTGTTCACTCGCGCTAACAATTGGGGGCTCGTCCGGGATCGTGACCGCCGCTGGAACATCGCCTCTCAAACACTGGGTGAGTATCTTTACTCATCTAAAGTCCGCGGGAATTCCCAGTGCCAGCGGTGTTCCACGGCTGCCGCGATCTGAACTTGTGAACAGAGCCCGATCGAGAGCTGCACAGCGGGGTAGGTTCTTCTTTGGGCGGGTGAGCGGGGTCGCGAATTGTAATTGATTGTGTACTGTTGCATTCCGCGTATCCCTGACAGCGGACCCGACCAGACATTAGCTGACCCAAAAGGTACCTAAGGAAGACAAGGGTTAAGTGGCCGGGAGGCCGGGAGGACGTCCAGGGTTAGGGCCAATGAACGCGGACTCACGAAGTTCGGTTTAAGTCCAGGCGCTGCAAGTCGGGTAGGACCTCTGCAGGCGCGAAAGTCTGGGCCACTGGAAACAGATCCGCGAGGAGTCTGCTACATGTCCGGGCGCTACTAAGTCTGGAGCCTCTGTGAGTGCTTCGGGCACTACAAGCAGGAGACCTCTGGTAGCGCGAAAGAACGGCTACACGCCGGGGGAACTCCTACCTGCGGTCAATCCCACGCTTGTCCGCACCCAGGTCAGGGTGATTCCCGGGGAGATAGGGAAACGGCGAGCCTCTGTGGATTGATTTAGCGGTAGGATTTGGTCAGGAAAGAGTGGCCCCCGGCCCCTGTAGTCGTGGTCAGAGCCCCCCCTGTCTCTGTGAGCGGTGATCTCCCCGTTACATGCAGGACGGGCTCTGCGTGTTACTGCTGAAGGTTTAAAGGTACTGACAGTGGAAACACCAAACCAGGAACCCCAGGGATACCTACACAAGTATCTGTGGGAAGCACCAAACCAGGATTAGTACACCACTGATCTTAGCTAAGAGATTCGACATGGATAGCATTGAGACCATTTTTGAATGGGGGCCGGAAGGGTCCCTCACCCGCTATCTAGCAGATAAAAACAAGAACCTAATTAAAAGCATGATTAAAACAGGGGGGAGTCCCCCGGTAACCACCGATCCCCCAAACGCCAAAGCAGCACCTCTTAAGATCGAATGTATCCCAGGGGGACAAGGGAGAGACGGGCGAGGAAGGCAGGCCCAAATTAAAATGACTTATGTGTCACTCTCGCCAGGGGGCACTATGAAATTACTAGAAAAGCTCCCAACCCTGCAGCCCAGGCACAGTAACGTAATTTTTTGGCAAAAGATGAAAGGGATGCAACTGTGCCACAACTTACACAACCGAGATATAGTAAGAGCCAAGATGCCCGAGAATCACTGGGCTCGGCTCCGGGCAGAACACCAGAATGGGACTTGGTGTGCAGACCTAGACGGGAGCCGCCGGGAGCAGGAACAGGCTCTGACAGGCTTTAAAAACGATATCATCCTGACCATGGGGGAGGTCCCCGTGAGTTGGAGTGTAATAGTAGGAGTAACGCAGAAAAAGGAGGAAGGGGCTCAGGAATACGGGCGACGAAAATTCGATGCCTTTGTAGCCCACGGAGGAATGCCAGATGCAGATAGACAGAACCCGGCATTCCTCCGGTTATATAGGGATGGGCTGAGCCCAGCACACCAAGCTATCCTAAAGACAGGATTGGTAAACTTTAACACCTTCAATGAATTAGAAAACTGGGCTGTCACTGTAGACAACCAGCAAAGGAAAACACAGGGCGCCAGAGTAGGGATATCAGCGGTAGGAACTGAAGGAGGAAATTGCTACAGGTGCGGGGAATTAGGCCATTTCAAAAGGGAATGCCGAGCTATGATCCCGCACCCTCCTAATACATGTAATAAGTGCGGCAGAATCGGACACACCGAATCTACCTGCAAAGACAGAAGGATCCCAAGGAGAGAGAGAGCGCCCCCGAAGAGACTGGAGAAAACCCCGGCAAGCGCCCCAGATATAAGGGAGAATGAGGTGGTTTCGGACCCAGCGCACCTCAGCCACCAGCAGCTGCTGGACATTATACAAACCTTGGCGGCACAAAAATTTGCATGAGTGGCATCGGCCCCCGCCCCGGGAACGGACCCCCGTATCTGGGTGAATGCATCGTTAGGGGGCCGGCGATGCAAAATATTAATAGATACGGGGGCTTCGATATCCCTCACCAACATGGCACTACCCACCACCCACCGTTCCATAGTAGTAGTAGGAATAGGGGGGGATAGGACTATAGCATATCAGAGCGAAGCAGTGTTACTTGAGGTAGAGGGGATCATACTCCCCGTACACTTCTGGGTGGGCCCAAATGAAGAAGGGACAATTTTGGGAATAGACCTCCTGGGAGAGTTAGGAGCAGTGGTGGACGCTTTCAATAAGCGCCTGCTGTGGACGGCAAGGAAAGAACACAAGAGCGGGATCCAAGGATACTGGGTCCCTAATAAGAACGTAGCAGCCATAGGCATGGGGGCTCCGGCTCCGACGGCCCGAGACTGGAAGAAGGAGGGACTAGTGGGACTCTTATGTCAAGCACTACCCCGGGTCTGGGCTACAGGCAAGCAAGACTGCGGTCTCGTCACAATCCTTCCTTTACAAATACAAGGACCAGCCCATGCCCCTCATAAACAATATCCCATAAAACCCGAGGCGTTACAGGCAACCGAAACAATCGTCCAGGCTTTGGTTAAACGGGGCATCCTGAGACCCACCGTGTCCCACACAAATTCCCCGATGTGGCCCGTCCGTAAGCCAGACGGGAACTACCGACTAACCATCGACTATACCGCCCTGAATAAGGTCACCCCAAAGGAACACCCTATCGTTGCGAGCCCGGCCACTATATTTAACGGACTGCGACCTGAATATTGTATCTTCTCCGTGCTAGACATAGCAAACGGATTCTGGTCAATTCCACTCCACCCAGACTCCCAGGAGAAGTTTGCCTTCACCTGTGGAGGTGGACAGTACACCTGGACCCGTCTCCCCCAGGGATTCCACAATAGCCCCAACATATTCCACCGGGTTATGAGCAAAGCCCTCGAAAATTGTAACTTATCCCCCTATGAGAGCGCTTTTCTCCAATATGTGGATGACATCTTGATCGCCTCCACTAACCCGACGGGGCATTTGGGAGCCCTGTCAGTAATCCTGCGGGGCTTACAAACAGCAGGATTTAAGGTTAACCCAACTAGCGCAACTCGCAGATCAGAAGGGGGTGCTGGATGACCGGACCCTGAAGGGGATGACACGAGTATATCCAGTAATCCCCGACTGCGAGGTTAGTGAGGGCACCGGGATAGGAATGGTTCTGCTAATTCCAACGGTCACACAGGACGCTGGACCATTCCCCATCTTCCGAATTGAAAATATTGGTGTTGTTAGGGGCAATGCTTCCCTCCGCTACCACATAACCGAAAACATGGCCATCTCCAAACATGGCATAATGTCCAGTGTTTCTCTCGCAGGGTGCAAGCAGAGGGGAGAGGTCACCATCTGTCCTCACCCACTGAGACAAGGAGAGGCAGCAGAATGTGGGTTTAACCGAACACAGGACTGCACCTTAGAGATTATACCCGTAGACCCACATTTCGCCCGGGCAGGATACGGGGGGCGGGGTAGATACTGTGTAGCTACCACACGTACATCATTCACATATAACGGATTAACATGCCCAATCCCCGACCCTAACTTCTGTTTTACCCCTCGCAAGCCAGTCACTATAGGTCAAGCTCACATCACCAATATCCGAAATAGGCAGACCATAGCCTTTAATGCCACAGACCCCCTAAAAGACAACCTAAGAGACTACCAAGAACCCGAGCAAGCCCCCATCCCACACCTGACCGAAGTCCTAAGGGAGCTCCGACTTAAAGTAGGACACTCCGTCCGATTATACCACCGGTTACAGTCACACATCAAAACCTTGGAACAAGATACCGAGACGGCGTTACGAAGTCAAACATGGGTACAGAAGGTGTGGGACTGGGGTCTAAATGTAAACATCCACCCCTGGGTCCGAATTACATCGCACACACTGGTGGTCATCCAACTCATCTTAGCCCTTTCCTGGGGATTGGCTACATGTTACACCTACCGCCAGCGGAAGAGAATGAAAGCACATAAGAACTTAGTTAGAACAATTGGTATGATGGGGCAGGTAACCAAGCGGGATGATTACTCCCGCCTACACATGATTTGACAAACTCCGGGACTTCCCTAAACTGTACGACTGCAGCGTACGGAGGCAGGAAGCACCGGACACAAAATATAATAAAGGGGAGAAAGATCGGTTAGAAAAGTGAAAAGGAAATAAACAACAAAAATTCACTTTTGACCGACAGGGGGGACTGTAGGCGGGCATAAATTTTGTGGGTATTAGGATTAGAATATTTCTTAAACTATAACTCGATAAATGAAGCAAAACAGGACAGCATTCAGCCAGAAAGGTGTGAGTAAGGCAAGCAGGCATCTTTTAAACACAGAAACCAGGTTGACAAAGACTCAGGAACTCGCATCAATATGCTATTCAGAAAATACCATGAGACCTGGAAAACTTCCTGACATCCCATCAAACACCCATTGTCCAAAGGAATTCAGAGACATAAAGCAATTATCACACTCTTAAACCAAACTTTACATATTAAAACTCTAGACCAGAAAACCCATTAACGGGATAACTATAAAAGAAAACCATTTACACATCAAACTCCACACCCACAAACCTATTGAAACAGGATGATTATATCAGGAAACCACTCACAAACCATTTACATATCAAAACAGATCGTTACTATAACTGTACTCCGTTTTGGCAGGCAAGCAGAGTACTTTTCGGGACTGTCTTGTCTGTGTCCTGATTGTACCTCCGTCGACGTAAAACACTATAATAAACTGTGCTGCTATCAATCTTGGCTCTGGGTGCGAGTGGTGTGGTATCTGTTCACTCGCGCTAACAGTATGAGGATGGCCCGACTAGAGAGGGGGCAAAACTTGACCTCCTCTTGGGAAATAAGGAAAGGCAGGTGACAGAAGTGTTAGTGAGGGATCACTTTGGGACCAGTGACCATAATTCTATTCATTTTAAGATAGCTATGGGGAATGATATGTCTGTCCCAAAAGTTAATATTCTAAATTGGGGCAAGGCCAATTTTGATGGTATCAGGCAGGAACTTTCAAAAGTTAATTGGGGGAGTCTGTGGGAAGGGAAAAGGATGTCTGGTAAATGGCACGCTTTCAAAAGTGTGCTAACCAGGGTTCAGGGTAAACACATTCCCCTTAGAGTGAAGGGCAAGGCTGGCAGAAGTCAGGAACCCTGGAGGACTCGGGATATTGAGGCCCTGGTCAAGAAGAAGAAAGAGGCACATGAAGTGCATAGGCGGCTGGGATCAAGTTAATCTCTTGAAGAGTATAGGGGGTGTAGGAGTAGAGTTACATAGAACAGTACAGCACAGTACAGGCTCTTCAGCCCTCGATGTTGTGCCGAGCTTTGTCCGAAACCAAGATCAAGCTATCCCACTCCCTATCATTCTGGTGTGCTCCATGTGCCTATCCAATAACCGCTTGAAAGTTCCTCAAGTGTCCGACTCCACTATCACAGCAGGCAGTCCATTCCACCCCCTACCACTGTCCGAGTAAAGAACCTACCTCGGATATCCCTCCTATATCTCCCACCATGAACCTTATAGTTATGCCCCCTAGTAACAGCTACATTCACCCGAGGAAATAGTCTCTGAACGTCCACTCTATCTATCCCCCTCATCATATAAACCTCTATTAAGGTCACCTCTCATCCTCCTCCGCTCTAAAGAGAAAAGCCCGAGCTCCCTCAACCTTTCCTCATAAGACCTACCCTCCAAACCAGGCAGCATCCTGGTAAATCTCCTCTGCACTCTCTCCAATGCTTCCACATCCTTCTTATAGTGAGGTGACCAGAACTGCACACAATATTCCAAATGTGGTCTCACCAAGTTGCAGCATAACCCCACAGCTCTTAAACTCAAACCCCCTGTTAATGAACGCTAACACACTCTCGGCCTTCTTCACGGCTCTATCCACTTGAGTGGCAACCTTCAGAGATCTGTGGATATGAACCCCAAGATCTCTCTGTTCCTCCACATTCCTCAGAACCCTGCCGTTGACCCTGGAATCCACATTCAAATTTGTCCTACCAAAATAAATCACCTCGCACTTATCAGGGTTAAACTCCATTTGCCATTTTTCGGCCCAGCTCTGCTTCCTATCAATGTCTCTTTGCAGCCTACAACAGCCCTCCACCTCATCCACTACTCCACCAATCTTGGTGTCATCCGCAAATTTACTGACCCCCCCTTCAGCCCCCTCCCCCAAGTCATTGATAAAAATCACAAATAGCAGAGGACCCAGCACTGATCCCTGTGGTACACCGCTGGTAACTGGTCTCCAGTCTGAAAATTTTCCATCCACCACCACCCTCTGTCTTCTATGAGATACAGTAAGAAGTTTAACAACACCAGGTTAAAGTCCAACAGGTTTATTTGGTAGCAAAAGCCACACATGAGATAGCCAGTTACTGATCCAATCGGCTAAATTTCCCTCTATCCCACACCTCCTTACTTTCTTCATGAGCCGACCATGGGGAACCTTATCAAACGCCTTACTAAAATCCATGTATACGACATCAACTGCTCTACCTTCATCTACACACTTAGTTACCTCCTCAAAGAATTCAATCAAATTTGTTAGGCAAGACTTACCCTTCACGAATCCGTGTTGACTATCCCGGATTAAGCTGCATCTTTCCAAATGGTCATAAATCCTATCCCTCAGGACCTTTTCCATTAACTTACCGACCACCGAAGTAAGACTAACCGGCCTATAATTGCTAGGGTCATTCCTATTTCCTTTATTGAACAGAGGAATAACATTCGCCACTCTCCAGTCCTCTGGCACTATCCCCGTGGACAGTGAGGACCCAAAGATCTAAGCCAAAGGCTCTGCAATCTCATCCCTTGCCACCCAAAGAATCTTAGGATATATCCCATCTGGTCCAGGGGACTTATCAACCCTCAGGTTTTTCAAAGTTGCTAATACATCTCCCTCAGAACATCTACCTCCTCCAGCCTATCAGTCTGTATCTCACACTCATCCTCAAAAACACGGCCCCTCTCCTTGGTGAACACTGAAAAGTATTCATTCATCGCCTCCTAGTTGAGAGAAATCAGGAGGGCAAAAAGGGACACGAAATTGTTTTGGCAGATAAGGCAAAGGAGAATCCAAAGAGCTTCTACAAACACATAAAGGGCAAAAGAGTAACAAGGGAGAGAGTAGAGCCTCTTAAGGATCAACAAGGTAATCTATGTGCGGATCCACAAGAGATGGGTGAGATCCTAAATGAATATTTCTCATCAATATTTACTGTTGAGAAAAGCATGGATGTTAGGGAACTTGGGGAAATATTGATGTCTTGCGGAGTGTTCATATTACAGAGTAAGAGGTGCTGGAAGTCTTAAAGCACATCAAGGTAGATAAATCTGCGGGGCGTGATGAGGTATATCCCAAGACGTTGTGGGAGGCTAGGGAGGAAATTGCGGGTCCCCTAGCCGAGATATTTGAATCATCGATAGTCACGGGTGAGGTGCCTGAAGATTGGAGAGTGGCAAATGTTGTGCCTTTGTTTAAAAAGGGCTGCAGGGAAAAGCCTGGGAACTACAGACCGGTGAGCCTCACATTTGTGATGGGTAAGTTGTTGGAAGGTATTTTGAGAGACAGGATCTACAGGCATTTAGAGACGCAAGGATTGATTAGGGACAGTCAGCATGGCTTTGTGAGTGGAAAATCATGTCTCACAAATTTGATGGAGTTTTTTGAAGGGGTAACCAAGAAGGTAGATGAGGGCAGTGCAGTTGATGTTGTCTACATGGACTTTAGCAAGGCCTTTGACAAGGTACCGCATGGTAGGTTGTTGCATAAGGTTAAATCTCACGGGATCCAGGGTGAGGTATCTAAATGGATACAAAACTGGCTTCTTGACAGAAGCCAGAGGGTGGTAGAGAGTTGTTTTTCAAACTGGAGGCCTGTGACCAGCGGTGTGCCTCAGGGATCAGTGCTGGGCCCACTGTTATTTGTCATTTATATTAATGATTTGGATGAGAATTTAGGAGGCATGGTTAGTAAGTTTGCAGATGACACCAAGATTGGTGGCATGGTGGACAGTGAGGAAGGTTATCTCCAATTGCAGCGGGATCTTGATCAATTGGGCCAGTGGGCTGACAAATGGCAGATGGAGTTTAATTTAGACAAATGCGAGGTAATGCATTTTGGTAGATTGAACCAGGGCAGGACTTACTCAGTTAATGGTAGGGCGTTGGGGAGAGTTACAGAACAAAAAGATCTCGGGGTACATGTTCATAGCTCCTTGAAAGTGGAGTCACAGGTGGACAGAGTGGTGAAGAAGGCATTCGGCATGTTTTGTTTCATCGGTCAGAACATTGAATACAGGAGTTGGGACGTCTTGTTGAAGTTGTACAAGACATTGGTAAGGCCACACTTGGAATACTGTGTGCAATTCTGGTCACCCTATTATAGAAAGGATAATATTAAACTGTTGTTGTTCGTCCATCGTCGTTGATGAGGTCCTCGGCACCATTAGTCATTATGAGGCTGGATGCGGTGTGTCCGAAGATGACTGATCCGGCCAATTCGGGCACGGAATGTCCTGGCACATATTGGGCAAACCTGTGTAGGCGCTGTAGTTGTTGCGCTGGTGGCTCTGGACTTGCGCAGCTCAGACTTAAGTTGTGCTTCAGCATTGCACCTTGCTTCATAAGCTTGACAGCCCTTGTGGATGAGGCAGCGCCAGGGAGGGCGGTTTTGTGCCAGCGTTTCCCAGGTGGTCGTGTCTATGTCAAGCGACTTCAGGGAGGCCTTGAGTGTGTCTTTGTAACGTTTCTTCTGCCCTCCATGCGAGCGTCTTCCAGCAGAGAGTTCCCCAAAAAGGAGCTGCTTGGGGATGCGCTCGTCCGGCATACGGATGACATGACCTGCCCACCGGGTCTGTGCTCTCATCAGCAGTGTGTGGACTGATGGTAGACTTGCTCTAGAGAGAACTTCAGTGTCCGGTACTTTGTCTTGCCATCTGATGTGTAATATTCTGCGAAGACAAGTCATGTGGAAATGATTGAGCTGTCTTGCATGCCTTCGATACACAGTCCACGTTTCACAGGCATACAGGAGGGTAGTGAGTACCACGGCGCTGTAGACCTTCAGTTTTGTTGCTGGGCTGATTCCTCAACGTTCCCATACAGTGGAACGCAGTCTACCGAAAGCCCAACGTGCCTTTGCTATTCTGCAGTTAACTTCTGTATCAATAGTCACTGCTCAGGAGAGGGTGCTGCCAAGATAAGTGAACTGGTCCACTGCCTGTAGTTTCTGCCCTTTGATTGTGATTATGGGTTCTGTGTACGGTGCATGGGGAGCAGGCTGGTGCATGGGGAGCAGGCTGGGCAGGGGGAGCAGGCTGGGGCACGGGGAGCAGGCTGGGGCACGGGGAGCAGGCTGGGGCACGGGGAGCAGGCTGGGGCACGGGGAGCAGGCTGGGGCACGGGGAGCAGGCTGGGGCACGGGGAGCAGGCTGGGGCACGGGGAGCAGGCTGGGGCACGGGGAGCAGGCTGGGGCACGGGGAGCAGGCTGGGACACGGGGAGCAGGCTGGGGCACGGGGAGCAGGCTGGGGCACGGGGAGCAGGCTGGGGCACGGGGAGCAGGCTGGGGCACGGGGAGCAGGCTGGGGCACGGGGAGCAGGCTGGGGCACGGGGAGCAGGCTGGGGCACGGGGAGCAGGCTGGGGCACGGGGAGCAGGCTGGGGCACGGGGAGCAGGCTGGGGCACGGGGAGCAGGCTGGGGCACGGGGAGCAGGCTGGGGCACGGGGAGCAGGCTGGGGCACGGGGAGCAGGCTGGGGCACGGGGAGCAGGCTGGGGCACGGGGAGCAGGCTGGGGCACGGGGAGCAGGCTGGGGCACGGGGAGCAGGCTGGGGCACGGGGAGCAGGCTGGGGCACGGGGAGCAGGCTGGGGCACGGGGAGCAGGCTGGGGCACGGGGAGCAGGCTGGGGCACGGGGAGCAGGCTGGGGCACGGGGAGCAGGCTGGGGCACGGGGAGCAGGCTGGGGCACGGGGAGCAGGCTGGGGCACGGGGAGCCGGCTGGGGCACGGGGAGCCGGCTGGGGCACGGGGAGCCGGCTGGGGCACGGGGAGCCGGCTGGGGCACGGGGAGCCGGCTGGGGCACGGGGAGCCGGCTGGGGCACGGGGAGCCGGCTGGGGCACGGGGAGCCGGCTGGGGCACGGGGAGCCGGCTGGGGCACGGGGAGCCGGCTGGGGCACGGGGAGCCGGCTGGGGCACGGGGAGCCGGCTGGGGCACGGGGAGCCGGCTGGGGCACGGGGAGCCGGCTGGGGCACGGGTAGCAGGCTGGGGCAGGATTCGGTCTTTTTAATGTTGTTGGTGAGTCCAAAGTTGTCACAAGCCGTGGAGAATTTGTCCATACCGACTTGCATCTCTGGCTCTGAGCCAGTATACAGGGCGCAGTCATCGGCAAAGAGGAGGTCTCTCAGAACAGTCTCCTTCACTAATAGCTTGAAGTCTCCTCAGGTTGAAGAGCTTCCCACCCACTCTGTACTTAAGGCTGATTCCAGCATCATTCAGCATGGCAGTAACCATCATGCTGAACAGTGTGGGTGTGAGCACACAGCCCTGTTTGACACCATTGGTGACTGGGAATGCCTCAGAGGATTCTCCGCCGTCCAGTACTCTGGCCATCATGGAACTGGCGTTCCATCTGAGTGAATTTGGGGGGGCAGCTGAACTTTGACACGATCCTCCACAGGCCTTGTCGGCTGACAGTGTCGAACGCTTTCGCGAGGTCAATAAAGATTGTGTAGAGCTCGCGATTCTGCTCCTGACACTTCTCCTGAAGTTGGCGCGCGGCAAAAATCATGTCAATAGTCCCGCGACCTTTGCGGAAGCCGCACTGTGACTCTGGAAGCAGGCCCAGCTCCAGATGAGTGACCAGACGATTCAGCAGGAATCTTGCGAGGGTTTTTCCTGCGATGGAGAGCAGTGAGATTCCTCGGTGGTTGTCGCATACTTGCCGATTGCCCTTCCTCTTGGAGAGGTGTACGGTGGAAGCATCTTTAAGTTCCTGAGGACTGGATCCTTGCTTCCAAAAGGACTGGAACAACTTGGTGAGCTTCTCGCTAAGTACAGGACCAGCAGCTTTATAGATCTCTGCGGGTATGGCGTCTGTCCCTGGGGCTTTGCCACTAGATAGCTGGCTAACAGCTTTCATGACTTCGGCAACTACCGGTGGGTCATCCATGGCGCTGTTGATATCGACCTGGGGAATCCTGTCTATCGCCTCATTGTTAATAGATGATGGTCGGTTGAGGACGGCTTCAAAGTGTTCAGCCCATCTCTGCAGGATTTGAGCCCTCTCTGTAATGAGAGTTGTACCATCTGTACTCAGGAGGGGGGAACTCCCGAGAGATTGAGGTCCGTAGAGAGTGTTGAGGGCTTCATAGAACCGTTTCAAATCGTTTGTCAGCGTATCCCTGTATTTCATCTGCCTTGGCACTCAGCCAGGCATCCTGCATTTTTCACAGTTTATTCTGGACTGTCCTGCGAGCACTGGTAAAGGCATTTTCTTAGCAGCCGATGATGGGTTGTTCTGACAGGCACGATGAAGACTTTTCAACAAGTAGAGCCTGTATCTCCTCATTGTTCTCATCGAACCAGTCATGCTGCTTGCGGGTAGAGGGCCCGAGCATCTTAGTGCAGATGAATGGACAGCATCCCTGAGGCGTTCCCAGTCGTCCCCAGCACTGCCTGCGAGGTGTAGGTCAGCAAGCTTGGTTTCTAAGTCTTCAGCCAGTGCTGAAGCTTTGCTGGAGTTCTTTAGCTTGGCCACATTGATTCTTTTCATAACCTTGCTTCCTTGTGGTCTTGGGTCTGATGCGGAGCCTCATTTTGGAGACAATGAGCCTGTGATCTGTCCAACAGTCAGCACCACACATGGCCTTGGTCACTCTGACATCCTGCCTGTCTTTTCTCCTGACAATGACATAGTCGATAAGATGCCAGTGCTTAGAGTGGGGGGGCATCCAGGAGGTCTTGTTACGGGTAGGCAGACGGAAGGTTGTGCTGGTGATGAGGAGGGCGTGTGCTGCACAGGTCTTCATTAAGAGTAGGCCGTTACTGTTACACTTGCCGACTCCATGCCTCCCAATGGCCCCCGGCCAGAATGCAGAGTCACACCCTACTCTTGCATTGAAGTCACCAAGCAAGATCAGCTTGTCTGCTCACTGCTGATAGTAGCGCGTCTAGTTCTTCGTAGAACTTGTCTTTCGTCTCGTCCGGGTTGTTCATTGTGGGGCATAAGCGCTGATCAGGGTGGCTTGACTTCTGTTCTGTAGCGGAAGCTGTAATGTCATAAGCCGGTCGTTCACACCCTTGGGGAGACTAACAAGTTTCCGAACAAGGTGACTCCTGATGACGAATCCAACTCCAGCACCACGACGCTCATCGCTGCCCCGACTGCTCCAGAAGAAAGTCTTTCCACCTCCAGTTTCAGTCAGCTGACCTACGTTGGCAAGACGAGTTTCACTCAGGGTTGCAATGTCAATGTTGTATCTTGCAAGCTCTCGAGCAACTAAGGCTGTTCTTCTCTCTGGTCTGTCTGCTGTAGGGTTGTCCAAAAGCGTGCGCACGTTCCAAGTGCCAATGGTGAGCGGTGTCACCTTGTGTTTTATTTTGTTTGTTCGACCGCAAGATGGGATCCCCTCCAGCCGCGGTAAACTGGCCAGGGTGTAGTGAAGCAGGCAATGTTTAGGGCACCTTTTCTAGCCCCTTCCTCAATCTATGGAGGTGAGCAGTGCGTTCCTGAAGAGGGCTGCTCATTCGCCCGGGTAGATGCAGAGTTTCACTGCTGCTTTGGTCAGTGGAAGACGACCATTAGAGCTGAGCCGCCTGTGTGCGGGTCCGTGACTACAGCTCCCAGTGTATCCACACCTACTGCTTCGTCACTCGCCCATCGCCACAGGACTTCAAAGGTTGAACCGGATGATGATGATGTCGAGACTAGCGCGTGATTTGGATTAAAGGGAGGGAGAGCTGCGCAGTGTCAACCTCGCTCTCTCTTCCCAATTCCCATCTGGATCCAGTGGCAAGACAGAATCGAAACGGCTGGAGATGGGACTAGGTGCAGTGGGTGACCAGGATGTCGACTGTGTCTTATCCTGCTCTTCACGTTCCATGACGCTTGCAGAGACCGCCGCCTTGACCGTTGGACCTTCCATTGGTCTCGTCCGCTCGATCCGCCGGAGTCTGTCTGTCTTATGCTGGGATAGACATCTCCCAATCTCACCGAGGGTTGAGACCGATCGGCTACCCTCACTTGGTTTAGCCGGCTTGTCGAAGCCATTGCCCGGGGTGTGGCCGCTGTCGCATGCAAACAGCTACAGGGAGCCAGAAGTGAGAGCTGAGTGCCAGGTGGGGACCGAAGGTGGACAAACGGCCCTAAAAAGGATGCGACATGTTCCCCCATCAGAGGTACTCCCCCTCCCTGACACCACATACACGAGAAAGGGTGCAGAAAAGATTTACTAGGATGCTACCGGGACTTGATGGATTGAGTTATAAGGAGAAGCTGGATAGACTGGGACTTTTTTCTCTGAAGCGCAGGAGGCTGAGGGGTGATCTTATAGAGGTCTATAAAATAATGAGGGGCACATATCAGCAAGATAGTCAATATCTTTTCCCAAAGGTAGGGGAGTCTAAAACTGGAGGGCATAGGTTTAAGGTGAGAGGGAAGAGATACAAAAGGGTCCAGAGAGGCAATTTTTCACAGAGGGTGGTGAGTGTCTGGAACAAGCTGCCAGAGGTAGTAGTAGAGGCGGGGACAATTTGATCTTTTAAAAAGCATTTAGAAAGTTAGATGGGTAAGATGGGTATAGAGGGATATGGGCCAAATGTAGGCAATTGGGACTAGCTTAGGGGTTTTTTAAAAAAAAAGGGCGGCATGGACAAGTTGGGCCAAAGGGCCTGTTTCCATGCTGTAAACCTCTATGACTCTCTCTCCCCTCGTGCCCTCACCCCTGCGCCCCCTCCCCCCCCCCCCTTGCACCCTCTGGCCCCCCCCCCCGCCTCCCCCGCTCCAGCCCCCCTCACGTGCCCAGTGGTCTCTCCCCCACGCACTCTTTGCCTCCCTCTTCTTCCCTCCCTTCCTCTCTTGGGCGATCTCTCTATCTCCTGCTCCCTCCTGCCTGAGCCCCTGCACTCCCCCACATGTGCTGATTCATTCTCTCATGCTCACTGTGCCTCTTTCCCTCCTCCAGATGTTCACCAACAACAGGATCTGGAAGAAGCGGACAGTGGATATCGGTGTGATTGGTGCTGAGGAAGCTTTGAACTACGGATTCAGGTGAGGTGCAGGGTGGCTGGAGGGATTGTTGGTGACTGGGAATCATGCCCTGCCACTCCCGTATACATCTAACCTCGCCTCTCTCCATCACAGTGGGGTAATGCTCCGCGGATCCGGAATCCACTGGGATCTCAGGAAGATGCAGCCTTACGATGTTTATGACCAGGTGGAGTTTGATGTTCCGATCGGTAGCCGAGGAGACTGTTATGACAGGTCAGCAAACAGCGCGCTGATTTCACACTGATACACTGAGTCTCATCTCGACAGCGTAGAGGAAGCGTTACTCTATCTAACCCCATTCTATACCTGTCCTGGGAGTGTTTGATGGGGACAGTGTAGAGGGTGCTTTACTCTGTATCTAACCCCGTGCTGTACCTGTCCTGGGAGTGTTTGATGGGGGACAGTGTGGAGGGAGCTTTACTCTGTATCTAACCCCGTGCTGTACCTGTCCCGGGAGTGTTTGATGGGGACAGTGTAGAGGGAGATTTACTCTGTATCTAACCCCGTGCTGTACCTGTCCTGGGAGTGTTTGATGGGGGACAGTGTGGAGGGAGCTTTACTCTGTATCTAACCCCGTGCTGTACCTGTCCCGGGAGTGTTTGATGGGGACAGTGTAGAGGAGATTTACTCTGTATCTAACCCCGTGCTGTACCTGTCCTGGGAGTGTTTGATGGGGACAGTGTAGAGGGAGCTTTACTCTGTATCTAACCCCGTGCTGTACGTGTCCTGGGAGTGTTTGATGGGGACAGTGTAGAGGGAGCTTTACTCTGTATCTAACCCCGTGCTGTACCTGTCCATGTTTGATGGGGACAGTGTAGAGGGAGCTTTACTCTGTATCTAACCCCGTGCTGTACCTGTCCTGGGAGTGTTTGATGGGGACAGTGTAGAGGGAGATTTACTCTGTATCTAATCCCGTGCTGTACCTGTCCTGGGAGTGTTTGATGGGGACAGTGTAGAGGGAGATTTACTCTGTATCTAACCCCGTGCTGTACCTGTCCTGGGAGTGTTTGATGGGGACAGTGTGGAGGGAGATTTACTCTGTATCTAACCCTGTGCTGTACCTGTCCTGGGAGTGTTTGATGGGGACAGTGTCGAGGAAGGTTTACTCTGTATCTAACCCCTTGCTGTACATGTCCTGGGAGTGTTTGATGGGGACAGTGTAGAGGGAGCTTTACTCTGTATCTAACCCCGTGCTGTACCTGTCCATGTTTGATGGGGACAGTGTAGAGGGGAGAGCTTTACTCTGTATCTAACCCCATGCTGTACCTGTCCTGGGAGTGTTTGATGGGGACAGTGTAGAGGGAGATTTACTCTGTATCTAACCCCGTGCTGTACCTGTCCTGGGAGTGTTTGATGGGGACAGTGTAGAGGGAGCTTTACTCTGTATCTAACCTGTGCTCCATGCTATTCCACAGGTATCTGTGTCGAGTGGAGGAAATGAGACAGAGTCTGCGAATCATCCTGCAGTGTCTGAATAAAATGCCTGAAGGTGAAATCAAGGTGGATGACGCCAAGGTCTCTCCTCCCAAAAGAAGCGAGATGAAGGTACACACGCAGTCGCGCACTCTCCTGTTACTTGCTTCTGGGATGCATTTGTCACTGGCTGGAACAGCCTGGAGAACATGGTGCTGAGGCCCTGCATTGAGCCACTCCAGGCTGCAGTGTGTAGTAATGGTTTGCCATAATCGAGTGGCTTTTCAGTCGGGGGTCCCGTGCGTTGCTGCATGCTTGGAGTGCAGGTCGACCAGCCTGGCATTTCTTATTCATATTCAAATACCCCCCAGTCACCCTCATAGTAAGGAGGTGCGTTGGTGTAGTGGCATTATCACTGCTCTAATAACCCAGACAGACAGAGTAATACTCTGAGGATAAAGAGTAATATCCTGGGGATGCTGGAATCTGAAACAAAAACAGAAAGTGCTGGAAAATCTCATCAGGTCTGACAGCATCTGTGGGGGGAGAATAGAGCCAACATTTCGAGTCTGGATAACTGCTGTGAGGAGCTCTGACAAATATTCACCCAGATTCAACATTGCCTCTATTCTCAGATGCTTTCACACCTGCTGAGATTTTCCAGAATGCTCTGGGGACTCGGGTTCGAATCCCACCAAGGCTGACGGTGACATTTGACTCTACTGCTGACCGATTGTTGTAAAAACCCATCTGGGTCACTGATGTCCTTCAGGGAAGGAAATCTGCTGTCCTTACCCGGCCTGGCCTACTTGTGACTCCAGAGCCACAGCAATGTGAAATGACTGAGCGAGACACTCAGTTGTATTCAACCTCCACAAAGCAAAAGAAAAGGATTGAAACCGGACAGATCGCCCGGAAACTATAACGGTAAACTCAGCCCTGTTGACCCGGCAAAGTCCTCCTGACTAATATCTGGGGCTTGTGTCTAAATTGGGAGAGCTGTCTCACAGACGAGTCAAGCAACAGCCTGACGTAGTAGAAGCAGGAGGAGGCCATTCGGCCCCTCGAGCCTGCTCCGCCATTCATTACGATCATGGCTGATCATCCAACTCAATAGCCTAATCCTGCTTTCTCCCCATAACCTTTAATCCCATTCACCCCAAGTGCTATATCCAGCCGCCTCTTGAATACATTCAATGTTTTGGCATCAACTACTTCCTGTGGTAATGAGTTCCACAGGCTCACCACTCTTTAGGTGAAGAAATGTCTCCTCACCTCCATCCTAAATGGTCTACCCTGAATCCTCAGACTGTGCCCCCTGGTTCTGGACTCCCCCCACCATCGGGATCATCCTCCCTGCATCTATCCTGTCTAGACCTGTTAGAATTTTGTACGTCTCTGAGATCCCCCCCCATTCATCTGAACTCCAGTGAAAACAATCCTAACCGAGTCAATCTCTCCTCATACATCAGTCCCACCATCCCCGGAATCAGCCTGGTAAACCTTCGCTGCACTCCCTTGAGAGCAAGAACATCCTTCCTCAGAAAAGGAGACCAAAACTGCACACAATACTCTGGGTGTAGCCTCACCAAGGCCCTGTATAATTGCAACAACACATCTCTGCTCCTGCACTCGAACCCTCTCGCAATGAAGACCACATGCCATTTGCCGCCTTTACCGCCTGCTGCACCTGCATGCTTACCTTCAGTGACTGGTGCACAAAGGCACCCAGATCCCACTGCACACTCCCCTCTCCCAATTTATAGCCATTCAGTTAGTAATCTGCCGCCTTGTTTTTGCTTCCAAAGTGAATAACCTCACATTTATCCAAATTATGCTTCATCTGCCATTGATTTGCCCACTTGCCCAACCTGTCCAGATCATTCTGAAGGATCTCTGCATCCTCGTCACAGTTCACCCTCCCACCCAACGTGGTATCATCTGCAAACTTGGAGATGTTACATTTGTTCCCTCATCCAAATCATGAATATATATTGTGAATAGCTGGGGTCTCAGCACCGATCCCTGTGGCACCCCACTAGCTATTGCCAGCCAGTTTGAAAAGCACCCATTAATTCTTACTCTCTGTTTCCTCTCTGCCAACCGATTTTCTATCCATCTCAATACACTTCCCCCAATCCCATGCGCTTTAATCAATAGCTTTCTAAAAGCCCAAATATACCACATCGACTGGCTCCCCCTTGTCAACTCTACTAGTTACATCTTCAAAGAATTCCAACAGATTTGTCACAGCATGATTTCCCCTTCATAAATCCATGCTGACTCTGTCTGATCCTGCCACTGCTTTCTAAATGCTCTGCTATAAAATCCTTGATAATGGAATTGAGAATTTTCCCCACTACCGATGTTAAGCTTACGGGTCTATCATTCCTTGTTTTCTCTCTACCTCCCTTTTTGAATATTAGAGTGACACTCGCTACCCTCCAATCTGCAGGGGCTGTTCCAGAGTCTATAAAATCCTGGAAGATGACCACCAATGCATCCACTATTTCTAGAGCCACTTCCTTAAGTACTCTGGGATGTAGATGATGAGGCCCTGGGGATTTATCCGCCTTCAATCCCATCAACTTCCCCAGTACCATTTCTCTACTAAGATTGATCTCCCTCAGTTCTTCCCTCTCACTAAATCTTGCATTCTCCAACATTTCTGGCATCTGATTTGTGCCCTCTTTTGTGAAGACAGAACCAAAGTATGTATTCAGTTGCTCGACCATTTCTTTGTCCCCTATTATACATGCCCTCATTTCTGTCTGTAGGGGACCTACATTTGTCTTCAACCTCTTTCTCTTCACGTCTCTATAGAAACTCTTAGTGTCAGTCTTTATGTTCCCTGCAAGCTTACTTTTGTACTGTATTTTCCCCTTCTAAATCAATCCCTTGGTCCTTCTCTGCTGATTTTGAAACTGCTCCCTATCCTCAGACCTATTATCTTTCTTGGCCATTCTGTATGCTTCTTCCTTCGATCGGATACTCTCTCTAATTTCCTTTGTAAGCCATGGATTGGCCCTCTTACCCATTTTGCTTTTGTGTCAGACAGGAATAAACAGTTGCTGCAGTTCCCCCATACGTTCCTTGAATGTTTGCCATTGCCTATCCACTGTCATGCCTTTTAGTAACTTCCCTCAATCTATCAAGGCCAACTCACGCCTCATAGTTTCCTTTATTAAGATTCAGCACCCTAGTCTCTGAATCAACTACTTCACTCTCCACCTTGAGAAAGAGCTCTATCATGTTATGGTCGCTCATCCCCAAGGGGTCTCGTACAGCTAGATTGGCCATGATTCCCTTCTCATTACACAGTACCCAGTCTTAAGATGGCCTGCTCTCTAGTTCGTTCCTTCACATATTGGTCAAGAAAATCATCCCATATACACTCCAAGAATTCCTCCTCTACGGCATTGTGGCTAATTTGATTTGCCCAATCTATGTGCAGATTAAAATCACCCGTGATCACTGATATTCCCTTATCACATACATCACTAATTTCATGTTTAATGCCATTCCCAACATCGCCACTGCGGTTTGGGGGTCTATATATGATTCTCTCAGAATCATACCTTACAGATAATGTCCCAGACTCTACCATCACCATTCATTAGTGTGTCCTATCCCACTGGCAGAGGTGGTACAGTCCGGAGGAAGTTGCCCTGGGAGTCTTGAAGTCTCATGGCACCAGGTCATACATGGGCAAGGAAACCTCCGGCTGATTAATGCGTACCGTTTTCCCCCTCAGCTGATGAATCAGTACGCCCCCACGTTGAACACCAATTGGAGAAAGCACTGGGGGTGACAAGAGTACGGAATGTACTCTGCATGGGGAATTTCAATGTCAGTCACCAAGAGGGGCTCGGTAGCAGCACCCACAGACTGAACTGGCCGGGTCCTGAAGGACATAAGTGTTAGACTGGGACTGCGGTGGATGGTTCCCTCGCCCTGCTCGCTCGCTGTCTCGTGTTTTTGCTCTGTTCCGCACCCTCCCATCACCCACTGTAACTCTTACTGCTCCACAGACCTCAATGGAGTCTCTGATTCACCACTTCAAGTTATACACTGAAGGATACCAGGTCCCGCCAGGAGCCACATACACTGCCATCGAGGCTCCCAAGGTAAGAGTGTCGTCAGAAAATGTAGGGAGTGGTCTCCCTGAGATTTTTGATTTGATTTATTTTTGTCACATATATTAGCATACAGTGAAAAGTATTGTTTTGTGCACATTCTACAGACAAAACATACCATTCATAGCGAAGGAAAGGAGAGTGCAGAATGTAGTGTTACACTCATAGCTAGGGTGTAGAGAAAAATCAAACTTCGTGCAAGGTAAGTCCATTCAAAAGTATGATGGCAGCAGGGAAGAAGCTGTTCTTGAGTCGGTTGGTACGTGACCTCAGATGTTTGTATCTTTTTCCAGAAGGTGGAAGAGAGAATGTCCGGGGTGCATGGGCTCCTTAATTATGCTGGCTGCTTTGCCGAGGCAGTGGGAAGTGTAGACAGAGTCAATGGATGGGAGGCTGGTTTGCGTGATGGATTGGGCTTCATTCAGGACCCTTTGTAGTTTCTTGCGGTCTTGGGCAGAGCAGGAGCCATACCAAGCTGTGATACAACCACATCTGTAAAAGTTGATGATCCCTGTAGTGGACATGCCAAATTTTTTTAATGTTCTGAGAGTAGAGGTGTTGGTGGGCTTTAGTGTCGGCATGGGGGGGGACTAGGACAGATTGTTGGTGATCTGGATACCTAAAAACTTGAAGCTCTCAACCATTTCTACTTTATCCCCATTGATGTAGACAGGGGCCTGTTCTCCTCTGCGCTTCCTGAAGTCGATGACGATCACCTTCGTTTTGTTGACATTGAGGGAGAGATTATTGTTGCTGCACCAGTTCACCAGATTCTCTATCTCATTCCTGTACTCTGTCTCGTCATTGTTTGAGGTCTGACCCACTACAGTGATGTCATCAGCAAACTTGAAAATCAAGTTGGAGGGGAATTTGGTCTCTCAGTCATAGGTGTATAAGGCATAAAGTAGGGGGCTGAGAACACAGCCTTGTGGGGCACCGGTGTTGAGGAAGACCGTGGAGGGGGTGTTGTTCCCTATCCTTGCTGATTGTGGTCTGTGAGTTAGGAAGTTCAGGATCCAGTCACAGAGGGAGGAGCCGAGGCCCAGGCCACAGAGTTTGGAGATGAGTTTCGTAGGAATAATAGTGTTGAAGGCTGAGCTGTAGTCAGTAAGTAGGAGTCTGACATCGGTGTCTTTGTTACCTAGGTGTTCCAGGGTTGAGTGTAGGACCAGGGAGATGACATCTGCTGTGGACCTGTTGCGGCGATAGGCAAACTGTAGGGGATCCAGGCAATGCACCTGGATGTGGGGGTCTTCATGCATAATTGAATGGCGAATACAAATTGACAACTCTTACTAAAACTGTACAGGGTGCTAGTTAGACCACACCTGCAATACTGAACAGTTTGGTCCCCTCATCTAAGGAAAGATACACTGGCATTGGAGGCAGCACAGTAAGAAGTCTCACAACACCAGGGTAAAGTCCAACAGGTTTATTTGGCAGCGCTAGCTTTCGGAGCGCTGCTCCTTCATCAGGTGAGTGAGGACTTGTGTTCACAAACAGGGCATATAAATACACAAACTCAATTTACAAGATAATGGTTGGATAATGGTTTCCAACCATTATCTTGTAAATTGAGTTTGTGTCTGTTTGTGAGTCCTCACTCACCTGATGAAGGAGCTTGAGACTCCGAAAGCTTGCGCTGCCAAATAAACCTGTTGGACTTTAACCTGGTGTTGTGAGACTTCTTACTGTGCCCACCCCAGTCCAACGCCGGCATCTCCACATCATTGGAGGCAGTCCAGAGAAGGTTCACTAGGTTGATCCCAGGTATGGAGAGATTTTCTTATGAGGAGCGGATGAGTAGGTTGGGCCTGAACTCATTGGAGTTTAGGAGAAGGAGAGGCGACCTTACTGAGACATAGAGCATCTACAGGGTAGATGCTGAGAGGTTGTTTCCGCTTGGGGGAGAGTTTGGGACCAGAGGGCAGAATTTCCGAGTAAACAGTCACCCATTTAAGACAGATGAGGAATTTCTTCTCTGAGGGTAGTGAATCTGTGGAAATCTTAATTGCAGAGGTTTGTAGTGTCTCGGTCATTGTTTGATTTGATTTATTATTGTCACATGTATTGACATGCAGTGAAAAGTATTGTTTCTTGCGCGCTATACAGACAAAGCATACTGTTCAGAGAGAAGGAAACGAGAGTGCAGAATGTAGTGTTACAGTCATAGCTAGGGTGTAGAGAAAGATCAACTGAATGAAAGGTAAGTCCATTGAAAAGTCTGACAGCAGCAGGGAAGAAACTGTTCTTGAGTCGGTTGGTACGTGACTTTTGTATCTTTTTCCCCAACTGAAGAAGGTGGAAGAGAGAATGTCTAGAGTGCGTGGGCTCCTTAATTATGCTGGCTGCTTTCTCGAGGCAGTGGGAAGTTTAGACAGAGTCTGTGGATGGGAGGCTGGTTTGCGTGATGGATTGGACGACATTCATGACCTTTTGTAGTTTCTTGCGGTCTTGGGCAGAGCAGGAGTCATCCCAAGCTGTGATACAATCAGAAAGAATGCTTTCTATGGTGCATCTGTAAAAGTTGGTGAGAGTCGTAGCTGACATGCCAAATTTCCTTAGTCTTCTGAGAAAGTAGAGGCATGAAGTATATTCAAGGCTGAGATGGACAGATTTTTTATCAGTAAGGGTTATTGGGATATGGTGGGAGTGGAGTTGAGAATTATCAATCAGTCATGATCTCATTGAATGGCAATGGCAGAGTCGATGGGCCGAATGGCCGACTTCTGCTCCGACATCTTATGGATTTCCAATTTCAGAATGAGATGAGAAATTCTTGTCTGAGGGACGCGAGTCTTCAGATTTGTGGAAGCTCGCCGAATGTTTCTACGGGTGATTTAGATTCTTGAATGAAAAGGGAGTCAAAGGAGGGTTTGGGAGGCGTGGGGAGAGAGATCGAAACTGGGAGGGAGGGAGGTTCAGCAAAGGAGCGGGAGGCTGCGGACAGAGGAAGGGAAGGTTTATTCGCCGCCCCCGGCCGTGCGCCCGCCCGGCCCCGCCCCACCTGCCCCCGGTCCCGCGCGCCCGCCTGCCCCCGGTCCCGCGCGCCCGCCCGGCCCCGCCCCACCCGCCCCCGGCACCGCGCGCCCGCCCGGCCCCGCCCCACCTGCCCCCGGCCCTGCCCGCGCGTCCGCCAGCACACTGGGAGCATTCCGCTTCTCTTTTTCTCCCCCCTGCCCCCCCCCCCCCCCACGACGCCGCCACCCCCCTTCCCCGTCCTCCGGGAGTGAGGAGAGAAAGCTCGATCTGTATTCTGCTAACAGTCTCTCTCGCTCTCTCACCACAGGGGGAGTTTGGCGTTTACCTGGTCTCGGACGGAAGCAGTCGTCCGTATCGCTGCAAGATAAAAGCACCGGGATTCGCCCACTTGGTAGGTCATGTCGGTCTGGTGTATCTGAACCTGTACGAGTCCTAATTTCTAGCTGTGCATGTGGGAAGCAGCAATGTGTCTCTGTCTGTCTGTGTGTTTGTGTGTGTGCCTCTGTCTGTGTGTTTGTGTGTGTGCCTCTGTCTCTGTGTGTGTGTGTGTGTGCCTCTGTTTGTGTGTGTGCCTCTGTTTGTGTGTGTGCCTCTGTGTGTGTGTGTGCCTCTGTCTGTGTGTGTGTGCCTCTGTTTGTGTGTGTGCCTCTGTGTGTGTGTGTGCCTCTGTCTGTGTGTGTGTGTGCCTCTGTCTGTGTGTGTGTGTGCCTCTGTCTGTGTGTGTGTGTGCCTCTGTCTGTGTGTGTGTGTGCCTCTGTCTGTGTGTGTGTGTGCCTCTGTCTGTGTGTGTGTGTGCCTCTGTCTGTGTGTGTGTGTGCCTCTGTCTGTGTGTGTGTGTGCCTCTGTCTGTGTGTGTGTGCGCCTCTGTCTGTGTGTGTGTGCGCCTCTGTCTGTGTGTGTGTGTGCCTCTGTCTGTGTGTGTGTGTGCCTCTGTCTGTCTGTGTGTGTGTGCCTCTGTCTGTCTGTGTGTGTGTGCCTCTGTCTGTGTGTGTGTGTGCCTCTGTCTGTCTGTGTGTGTGTGCCTCTGTCTGTCTGTGTGTGTGTGCCTCTGTCTGTCTGTGTGTGTGTGTGCCTCTGTCTGTGTGTGTGTGCCTCTGTCTGTGTGTGTGTGCCTCTGTCTGTGTGTGTGTGCCTCTGTCTGTGTGTGTGTGTGCCTCTGTCTGTGTGTGTGTGTGCCTCTGTCTGTGTGTGTGTGTGCCTCTGTCTGTGTGTGTGTGCCTCTGTCTGTGTGTGTGTGCCTCTGTCTGTCTGTGTGTGTGCCTCTGTCTGTCTGTGTGTGTGCCTCTGTCTGTCTGTGTGTGTGCCTCTGTCTGTCTGTGTGTGTGCCTCTGTCTGTCTGTGTGTGTGCCTCTGTCTGTCTGTGTGTGTGCCTCTGTCTGTCTGTGTGTGTGCCTCTGTCTGTCTGTGTGTGTGTGCCTCTGTCTGTCTGTGTGTGTGTGCCTCTGTCTGTCTGTGTGTGTGTGCCTCTGTCTGTCTGTGTGTGTGTGCCTCTGTCTGTCTGTGTGTGTGTGCCTCCGTCCCTCTGTGTGTGTGTGTGTGTGCACGCACGCGTGCGTCTGCTGCTCTGTTTTCTCTCCTCTCCCCCTCCCACCCCCCTCTGCTGCTTTCTCCCCCCCCCCCGCCTGACCTAACTCCGTTGTTTTTCTGCAGGCTGGACTGGACAGAATGGCTGAGGGACACATGCTGGCCGATGTGGTCGCAATCATTGGTGAGTCTCTGACTTTGAGTGTGAGGGGGGGGGGGGAGGAGGGCTGGGGCTGGTGGGGGGAGGAGGATGGTGCCGGAGGGATAGGGATGTTGTCGAGGGGAGCGGGATGGAGCAACGTCACGTCAGCTCCAAGAGGCTGTTTTTGAAATCAGATTCCTGTTTGTGTGTGCTCACTGTTTCACAGCACAGACTGAGACCATTCGACCAATTCCTGCCAGCTTTTTGCTTGATCTTTCCAAGTAACTGGCAGGAACAGTCAGCCTCACTCCCTTCAGACACAGGCATCAATCACACAGGCTGCTCGGTTCCAATGCATGCAGTGGGGGACAGTGTAGAGGGAGCTTTACTCTGTATCTAACCCCGTGCTGTACCTGTCCTGGGAGTGTTTGATGGGGACAGTGTAGAGGGAGCTTTACTCTGTATCTAACCCTGTGCTGTACCTGTCCTGGGAGTGTTTGATGGGGACAGTGTAGAGGGAGCTTTACTCTGTATCTAACCCCGTGCTGTACCTGTCCTGGGAGTGTATGATGGGGACAGTGTAGAGGGAGCTTTACTCTGTATCTAACCCCGTGCTGTACCTGTCCTGGGAATGTTTGATGGGGACAGTGGAGAGGGAGCTTTACTCTGTATCTAACCCCGTGCTGTACCTGTCCTGGGAATGTTTGATGGGGACAGGGGAGAGGGAGCTTTACTCTGCATCTAACCCCGTGCTGTACCTGTCCTGGGAGTGTTTGATGAGGACAGTGTAGAGGGAGCTTTACTCTGTATCTAACCCCGTGCTGTACCTGTCCTGGGAGTGTGTGATGGGGACAGTGTAGAGGGAGCTTTACTCTGTATCTAACCCCGTGCTGTACCTGTCCTGGGAGTGTTTGATGGGGACAGTGTAGAGGGAGATTTACTCTGTATCTAACCCCATGCTGTACCTGTCCTGGGAGTGTTTGATGGAGACAGTGTAGAGGGAGATTTACTCTGTATCTAACCCCGTGCTGTACCTGTCCTGGGAGTGTTTGATGGGGACAGTGTAGAGGGAGCTTTACTCTGTATCTAACCCCGTGCTGTACCTGTCCTGGGAGTGTTTGATAGGGACAGTGTAGAGGGAGCTTTACTCTGTATCTCACCCCGTGCTGTACCTGTCCTGGGAGTGTATGATGGGGACAGTGTAGAGGGAGCTTTACTCTGTATCTAACCCCGTGCTGTACCTGTCCTGGGAGTGTATGATGGGATCAGTGTAGAGGGAGCTTTACTCTGTATCTAACCCCGTGCTGTACCTGTCCTGGGTGTGTTTGATGGGGTCAGTGTAGAGGGAGCTTTACTCTGCATCTAACCCCGTGCTGTACCTGTCCTGGGAGTGTGTGATGGGGACAGTGTAGAGGGAGCTTTACTCTGTATCTAACCCCGTGCTGTACCTGTCCTGGGAGTGTTTGATAGGGACAGTGTAGAGGGAGCTTTACTCTGTATCTAACCCCGTGCTGTACCTGTCCTGGGAGTGTATGATGGGGACAGTGTAGAGGGAGCTTTACTCTGTATCTAACCCCGTGCTGTACCTGTCCTGGGAGTGTTTGATGGGGACAGTGTCGAGGGAGCTTTACTCTGTATCTAACCGCGTGCTGTACCTGTCCTGGGAGTGTTTGATGGGGGGCAGCCTCTGCAGTGAGGAAGCTCTTGAATCAGCCTGGTTTTGCCTTTTGGGTGTGAGCTGTGGGCTGAGTCAGATCAGTACTGATGGGGAAAGAGGGAAGTGAATTCTGGGCAACGGACAGCTGAAGGACATCACACTTGTTTTCCATGATTCAGATTTCCTGTGTCTGGTCCTGTGCCTATTAATGTCACTCAGTCCCTTTGTATTTCCTCATTCTCCTCTCTCAGCAACATGCATCCATCTGACTTTACTGCCCGTCTCTCTGTATCACTGAGGGCAGGGGAGGAAAAGTGGAAGGGCTGGGCGAGGGGGGGGGGGGTGGGGAGAGAGAGAGAAGGGGGGCAAGAGAGAAGGATGTGTGAGAGAGAGAGGAGGGAGGAAGGGGTGAGAGAGAGAGGTGTGTGAGAGGAAGCGGGGGAGGGAGGGGTGAGAGAGAGAGGGGGGAGCGGAGGGGTGTGAGAGAGAGTGGGGGGGGGGGGGGGAATGGAGAGAGGTGTGTGTGTGAGAGGAAGCCGGGGAGGGAGGGGGGGATCGGAGGGGTGTGAGAATGAGCAGCCAGATTTGGGGGGGGGGGTGGATACGGGAGTGTGAGATACATCAGGGGGACAATGGACACAGTTGGGGGGGCTGCAGGACAGAACGGTTGCCCCCACCCAGGCGTAGAGTCTGTCTGGATCCCGAATTTCTGTCCGAGCTCAGAGTGAGTAGACCCCAGACTCTCTCTGCTGATCGTTTACTGAGCAGCAAGATTCCCCCTCTTTCCACCCTCCCCCCAGCACCAAAGCAAAGCCACCGCTATCACGCTGCAAGCAGCTCTGACTGTATGTCCAGAATTAGCTCTGAACGGCCATGCTGTGGTTGTTAACTGACCTGTCAAAGGGACACACTTCCCTATTCTTGTTATTCACACGAGAGCTGTGTTCAGTGCAATGTACCGCACACTATCTCTCTCCATCTTAAACCAGAGCTGAGACTGCTCTGCCGCTGGGGATATAGAACAGAATCCGCTCAACCCTCCAGCCTGCAGCACTGCTCTGTGTGTGACTTCAATTCCACTTTCCTACTTGCTCCCCCTCACCCAGCCACCCCCCATACCCCCACTCTGGGGTCTGCTTCCCCCCCCCCCCCAACCCAGCCACCCCCCATACCCCCACTCTGGGGTCTGCTCCCCCCCCCATACCCCCACTCTGGGGTCTGCTCCCTCCCCCTCCCATAAGACCATAAGTTACATAGAACAGTACAGCACAGAACAGGCCCTTCGGCCCACGATGTTGTGCCGAGCTTTATCTGAAACCAAGATCAAGCTATCCCACTCCCTATCATCCTGGTGTGCTCCATGTGCCTATCCAATAACTGCTTAAATGTTCCTAAAGTGTCTGACTCCACTATCACTGCAGGCAGTCCATTCCACACCCCAACCACTCTCTGCGTAAAGAACCTACCTCTGATATCCTTCCTATATCTCCCACCATGTACCCTGTAGTTATGCCCCCTTGTAATAGCTCCATCCACCCGAGGAAATAGTCTTTGAACGTTCACTCTATCTATCCCCTTCATCATTTTATAAACCTCTATTAAGTCTCCCCTCAGCCTCCTCCGCTCCAGAGAGAACTGCCCTAGCTCCCTCAACCTTTCCTCATAAGACCTACCCTCCAAACCAGGCAGCATCCTGGTAAATCTCCTCTGCACTCTTTCCAGCGCTTCCACATCCTTCTGACAGTGAGGTGACCAGAACTGCACACAATATACCAAATGTGGTCTCACCAAGGTCCTGTACAGTTGCAGCATAACCCCAAGGCTCTTAAACTCCAACCCCCTGTTAATAAAAGCTAACACACTATAGGCCTTCTTCACAGCTCTATCCACTTGAGTGGCAACCTTTAGAGATCTGTGGATATGGACCCCAAGATCTCTCTGTTCCTCCACAGTCTTCAGAACCCTACCTTTGACCCAGTAATCCACATTTAAATTAGTCCTACCAAAATGAATCACCTCACATTTATCAGGGTTAAACTCCATTTGCCATTTTTCAGCCCAGCTTTGCATCCTATCTATGTCTCTTTGCAGCCTACAACAGCCCTCCACCTCATCCACTACTCCACCAATCTTGGTGTCATCAGCAAATTTACTGATCCACCCTTCAGCCCCCTCCTCTAAGTCATTAATAAAAATCACAAAGAGCAGAGGACCAAGCACTGATTCCTGTGGCACTCCGCTAGCAACCTGCCTCCAGTCCGAAAATTTTCCATCCACCACCACCCTCTGTCTTCGATCAGACAGCCAGTTACCTATCCAATCGGCCAACTTTCCCTCTATCCCACACCTCCTCACTTTCATCATAAGCCGACCATGGGGGACCTTATCAAACGCCTTACTAAAATCCATGTATATGACATCAACTGCCCTACCTTCATCAACACACTTAGTTACCTCCTCAAAAAATTCAATCAAATTTGTGAGGCACGACTTGCCCTTCACGAATCCGTGCTGACTATCCCGGATTAATCCGCATCTTTCTAAATGGTCGTAAATCCCATCTCTAAGGACCTTTTCCATCAATTTACCAACCACCGAAGTAAGACTAACCGGTCTATAATTACCAGGGTCATTTCTATTCCCTTTCTTAAACAGAGGAACAACATTCGCCATTCTCCAGTCCTCTGGCACCATCCCCGTGGACAGCGAGGACCCAAGGATGAAAGCGAAAGGCTCTGCAATCTCATCCCTTGCCTCCCAAAGTTATGAGACAGAATTAGGCCATTCGGCCAATCGAGTCTGCATCGCCATTCAATCATGGCTGATATTTTTGTCATCCCCATTCTCCTGTCTTCTGCCTGTAACCCTTAATCCCCTTATTGATCAAGAACCTATCTATCTCTGTCTTAAAGACACTCCATGATCTGACCTCCACAGTCATCTGTGGCAATGTGATTCACCACCTTCTGGCTGAAGAAATTCCTCCTCATCTCAGTTTTAAAGGAGCGCCCTTCACTCTGAGGTTGTGCCCTCGAGTTCTAGTCTCCCACTAGTGGAAACATCCTCTCCATGTCTATTCTATCTAGGCCTTTCAGTATTCTGTAAGTTTCAATTAGATCCTCCCTCGCCCTTCTAAACTCCATCGAGTATAAACGCAGAGTCCTCAACCACTCCTCATATGACAAACCCTGAATTCCTGGGATCATTCTTGTGACCCTCCTCTGGACCCCCTCCAAGGCCAGCACATCCTTCAGTTCACAATATTCCAAAGGGGTCTGACCAGAGTCTCAGCAGTACATCCCTGCTTTTGTATTCTAGCCCTCTAGAAATGAATGCTAACATTGAATTTGCCTCCCTATCTGCCAACTGAACCTGCATGTTACCCTCAAGAGAATCCTGAATCAGGGCTCCCATTTCCCTTTGCGCTTTTGGTTTCCAAAGCCTCTCCCCATTTAGAAAGTAGTCTATGCCTCTATTCTTCCTACCAAAGTGCATAACCTCCCACTTCTTTGTCCACTCTCCTAGTCTGTCCAAGTCATTCTGCAGCCTCCCCACTTCCTCAACACTACCTACCCCCCCCTCCTCCCCCAGCACCTGCCCTCCCATAACAATTAAAATGTCCAACTCACTCTTCATTTGCAAAGATTAATGACCCTGTGAGAGCAGCAGTTCTTCCGTGTTAAATAGCAGACCCTGCATTCTGAATTGATTCTAGATTTCCCCACACGTCCTCCCAGCTTCCACCCTGTCAAGGCCCCCCACAGAATCTCGTCGGTTTCTGGGAGGTCACTTCTCGTTCTTCCAGTGAGTACGGACCCAACCTTCTCAACCTTTCCTCATCAGACGATCCCCTTTGTGCCAGAAATCAGCCAAGTCAACTTTCCCTGAACAACTTCCAAAGCAAGTATGTCTTTCCTTAAGCCAGGAGACCATGGCCAGAATTCTCCCGTTCTGCCCGCCACGGGAATTGTAGCGGGCGAGTGGCGGACCCTGGAAAGGTCTGTTGACCGCGAGTGAGATTTTCTGGTTTCAGGGCAAGTGAGACCTGAAATTCCCACCCCCTAAGTGACCTCTATGTGGTCTGACAATGCTCAGTACACCTGGAGCTAGTCTTCGATAACTCCATGCTCCATTCCATTTGCAACGAGGCTCTGGGAGTGTTTGATGGGGACAGTGTAGAGGGAGCTTTACTCTGTATCTAACCCCGTGCTGTACCTGTCCTGGGAGTGTTTGATGGGGACAGTGTAGAGGGAGCTTTACTCTGTATCTAACCCTGTGCTGTACCTGTCCTGGGAGTGTTTGATGGGGACAGTGTAGAGGGAGCTTTACTCTGTATCTAACCCCGTGCTGTACCTGTCCTGGGAGTGTTTGATGGGGACAGTGGAGAGGGAGATTTACTGCACTTTAGACACAAATCCTTGAGTCATGTTGATTTCCAGCTAGTTGTTGATCTTTTCAAAAGGGGAACTATCAGAAAGGAAACACTTATTCTGAGAATGGTGACACAACTTCCACTGAATGCACTGTTAGCGTGCAGCTACTTGATGCAACTCTGGGTCAGAAGCCCAGTGGCTGGAAAGTGACATATTTGTTCTTAGTGCAGCGTGTGGGTTCGATATTCCACAGCAGTCGGTTCATGTCCCTCTCTCTCTCTCTCTCTTTCAGGCACCCAGGACATAGTGTTTGGTGAAGTGGACCGATAGTATTGCCGATGACAGGGATACTTCGAGTGGTCTTACCTCTGTCTCTCTTGTGTGATTTGATTCACCCCGCACCTCTCCAATTCCAAGGGGTCTCCTCCAGGCCCCCACCCCAGGCCTTTGTGCGCCCTCCCGTATGTGTCTGCCTGGCCGTGTCTGTGGTTTCATCTCC
>NW_027590709.1:0-17500 GCF_964213995.1 Mustelus asterias
GACGAAGGAGCATTGCTCCGAAAGCTTATGGTATTTGCTACCACATAAACCTGTTGGACTTTAACCTGTTGTGAGACTTCTTACTGTGTTTACCCCAGTCCAACGCCGGCATCTCCACCTTATGGAAGGAGGCATACATTAAAGATTCTAAAGCACTAATCGAAGAGTGGGAATGTCCTGCTGGTGTCCTGGGAGACCATTCCTCCCACATCCCACACCACCAAAAACAAATTCATTCACCCCAGTGTTGTCCATGGGATTCTTGCTGTGTGCAAACTGGCATTGCCTATATAACAGTGACTGCACTTCAGAAAGTCTATGTCAAGCAGGTTGTGATATTTCTCAGATGTCTGATGTGAATACCCTTTATTCTCATACCAAGCCGTGTATTCATAAGTTAATATTAGACAGGACACATTAAAAAAATTCTAATAAAACTTTATTTAAAAAAAATATCCAAATTGTTCACCAAACAGAGATAAACAACAAAAAACTTTATTCAAACCATCTGTTTGGGTGTTATAAATTATACATTTATTTGCTTATAAACCAAAGAACACTGAGGCTAAAGTCAATATAAAAAAATCCCATAAATATTAGTCATAGAGTGATCATTCAAAGCAAACTTTCTCCAATGGGGGTGAGGTTTGGGGGGAGCAGAATAAACTGGCAGAAATCCAATGATGGATAGGATGTTGAGTCCACAGGGTGGATGACAGCCAGATTGGGGGGGGGAGGAGTGATTGAGAGTAACGTTCCCTGCAAGTCATGTAAATCCGCACTCACACAGAAACCCAGGAGGTACACTATAGATTATTCAAAATTTGATCCCCTTTAAGATGCGGTGCATTCAAATGAGCAGGCAGCGCTCAAAGGAAATAAGTTAGAGGGAATATCGATGAAGATCAGATTGGGGATTCCAAGAGTGATTGATCCCAGCTGGAGAAGGAGCAGTGGAGGTTTGTCAACATTCAGCACCCAAGGGCAAAATCAGTCTGGATTTCTACCCGTGATTACAATCCACTGACCCTTCCTGGAAAGCACGTATACTGGGACCTTATTCGGGGGAAACAATTAAAGTTGGCTATGATGCCTTCCATGGTTGAACAGCCTACTAAACACTCACTATTTAGGCTCAGTCTCAGTGTGGTTGGTCAGTCGTAACTGTACTCCAGTTTCTCCCATCACTGCACTGCTGTTGATCATTCAACATTAGCCACAAGAAACTGGTTTAAAAATAATAACAGCTCACCCGAAGTCATGAGAGTTAAATCCACACTCCGGGCTCCTGTGAAATGACTGCTCTCTCAGTTTTAAAACAGTTTTAAAAAGTGCGTCACGTGAAAAAGACGGGCAGGGTGAATAATAAAACATTTCTTTTTGACAGGACACTGCTTTTGGCAATTTCTTAGCGATCAGGTCCCGGTCTTAACCAACTTCTTTCTTTAGCCTTCACAAAGGGATTGGAGTACAAATGTAAAGTCGTCTTGCTGCAACTGTGTCGGTCATTGGTACAACTATGTGTCAAGTACTATGCACAATTTTGACCTAAAGAATGATACACTTGTCATTCGAGAGTGAATGCAACAAATGTTCACCTCTGATTTCTGGGATGAGGGATTCTTCTCAGAGGAAAAATTGAGTTAACATGCCTTATATTTCCTCGAGATAGAAGAATGAGAGGTGATCTAATTGAAACATAAAATTCTTAAGGGGTTTGAAAAGATAGATGTTAGGAAAACGTCCCCCCCCCCCCCCGCCGGCAGCGGAATCTGGAACACAGGATAATAGTTTCCATTTTGGATTGAGATGAAAAATTTCTTTACTTGTGAATTTTTGGAATTCCCTACCCGGGAGCCCAATCCTTAAATATATTCAAGTAAGAGGGGGACACAACGGGAATTAAGGGATATGGAAATCGGGCTGGAAGTTGGAGCTGAGGTAGAAGATCAGTCATGATCTTATTGTATGGTGGAGCCGTCTTGAAGGGCCAAATCTCCGACTCTAATTTCTTATGTTTGTCTTACAGGTTTTCTCTAGGCTTCATGCCAGTTCATTGTCATGGTCATTGATGGTTGTCTGACACCTCAACTGTGAGGAAGCTGCACCGTGAAGACTGAGATTTCTTCAGCCCATGATTCCTCACAACGGCTGTGTGGGATAATACCCGGCCAAAGTGCTGGCAGGTATTTCAAATAAAGAGGACATTACAGCGGAACTCGATCCTGTCTTCAACTGTTTGCTTTCAGTGGGAATCACTACACGCGCGTTAGAAGCCTTTGCCTTCCTAGGATAGATACGATGATGAAAACTGCAACATTTTGAAAGCCCACCATGGTTATCTTCAACTAACTTTAGCACTTCTTAATTCATTCATGGGATGTGGGGTGTGGGTGTCGCTGGCAGGGTCAGCATTTGTTGCCCATCCCTAATTGTCCTTAAACTGAGTGGCTCGCTGGGCTAATTGTCAGCCACATTGCTGTGGCTCTGGAGTCACATGCAGGCCAGACCCAGTAAGGATGGCAGATTTCCTTCTCTAAAGATTAGTGAACCAGACGGATTTCTCCAATTGTCGCCAATGGCTTCATGGTCATCAGCAGACTTTTAATTCTAGATTTTATTGAATTCAAATTTCACCATCTGCCTTGGTGGGATTTGAACCCAGGTCCCCAGAACATTACCCTGTGTCTTTGGATTACTAGTCCGATGACAATACCACAAGCTACTGCCTCCCCTATCAGGGATAATGTCAATGGCCTGATATAGTTTAGAAAGATAGAGTTTTAACAACACCAGGTTAAAGTTCAACAGGTTTATTTGGTAGCAAATGCCATTAGCTTTCGGAGCACTGCTCCTTCGTCAGATGGAGTGGAAATCTGCCATTTGTTTCCACTCCATCTGACGAAGGAGCAGCGCTCCAAAAGCTAATGGCATTTGCTACCAAATAAACCTGTTGGACTTTAACCTGGTGTTGTTAAAACTCTTACAGTGTTTACCCCAGTCCAACGCCGGCATCTCCACATCATAGTTTAGAAACGCAGTGGATAATATCTTGGAACAACTAGGATGTACCCTTTCATCTGTAATAAGTCCCAGCTTACAATACAGTGATGGACTAAACACCAAAAATGAATAGGGTGGGATCAGTTTCATAAAACAACTAAAGTTCTAATGAAAAGCATTGTTTGGTACCAACCACAGGAACAAAGTACTAAAAATAATTATGGAAAGTGCTGGAAATGCTCAGCTAGTCTGGCAGCATCTGTGGAGAGAGAGAGAGAGAGAGTTAACATTTCAAATCGAATGTGACTCCGGTTCTGAAGAAGCCATCTAGACTTGAATCATTAACTCTGATTCTCTCTCCATAGATGCTGCCAGACCTGCTGAGTATTTCCAGCATTTTCTCTTTTTGTTTCAGATTTCCAGCTTCTGCTGAATTTTGCTTTCATTACACTAAAAATAACTGTCAGTTTACAGGCAGCCACTCATATTTGAGGTAAATTATTTGATTCCTTATCTTCCAGCTAAAAATAACTTTTTCTGCAACTAATCCAAGTTTATATGATCTAAACCGCACCCAGTTTCTTTACCTCTTCTTAGTGGGGAGGAGAATCACTGCTATAATGAAAATAGAAATAAGAAGAGAGATTAATGCTTTGATAAGATTCCCCATTAGCAACTTAAAGCTCAATTCCTTGGGCATTGCT
This sequence comes from Mustelus asterias, assembly GCF_964213995.1. Taxonomy (NCBI): domain Eukaryota; kingdom Metazoa; phylum Chordata; class Chondrichthyes; order Carcharhiniformes; family Triakidae; genus Mustelus; species Mustelus asterias. Next base: position 3,708 of record NW_027590709.1, read on the forward strand.
GAGAGAAGCTTGGATTCGAAATCCACCCAGAGAAAGGTGAGAATAAGGGATTCAGGAGAACCCAGAAAGTGGTGAGAATGTGGAACTCATTACCACGGGAATGGCTGAGGCAAATAGGATAGAAACATTTAAGGGGAAGAAGGTAATCACGCGAGTGAAAAAGGATTTGATTTGATTTATTATTGTCACATGTATTGAAAGGATACGCTGGTCGGGTGAGAGAAAGTAGGTTGGAAGGAGGCTCGTGTGGAGTTTAGACATCAGCTCAGACTAATTGAGTGATTTCCCCGCTGAAAATTCTAACAAGGCCGAACAAGAGTCTTCAAGGTGCTGAAGGTTATGAAGAGCAGGTAGCGGTAGATTGTTTCCACTGTTGGTGAGGCATTAATAATGAGCATTCAAAATTGAAACAAGCAGAAAAAGGATTGCTGCACAATCTCAGATCCCTGGCTCTCTCTCCCCCAGTTTTAAGTCCCATTCACCTTTCCTAGTTTTTAAACCTGTAGCTCAGTCTGCACATTGGAAACTTGTTATTAAATAGTCGCGTGAGAGCGGGCGAGATCTTGCTCACGCACAGGATTAACATCACACCTACTCCTCCCCGCCTGGGATACCTCACCATACTTCCTACAGGATGTCCCACAGAGTAACTCAGAGGTGGATTGGACAGAACCTTGTCTGAAGTTTTTTGCAATCCGAATGCCAACACCTCAGCAGCAACCGGCTCCCCACCCCGCCCACCCCCATAAAATTGAAACATAATTCAAAACCTGATTCATAAGTTGTTGCTTTGATCTGTACAATAAACTACATGATTACTGACAGCGCAATGGTATGTATTCTGACAACTCACTGCCCTTCAGCAGCTGCCAAGGTATCGTTCCGACACCTTTAATGGTATACATCTGGCATTTGTAACATTAGGTCATGATATATATGTATTTATCTGTATTTATAGATATATATTCGACCAGTTCAAACTGTAAAATATTATAGACAATGTGTCAATACTAGATCAAATACAAAAGATATTTGCATAATTATCAATACACAACTATTACAAACTTTTCATTTACACATCTTGGCATTTTGATATCCACGACTGACACTATAGTTCAGTACCTTACATTCCCATGGGTCTGTCTCAGTCATTCAATTGAATCTGTATTATGAGGGTCATCTTTAGTGCTCCATTAAACTGGCTGTTTAAGGCAGGTGGGACTCGGGTATCAAGAGTTCGCAGGACACAGGTGAGGCTGATTCGCAGTTAGTCAAAAGTTGTCCTTTTATCTCAGGGAGCTGGGACCCAATCCAGACCAAACTGATGGGTTGAAACACTCCTCGATTAGTGAGTAAAATTATATTGGGGGCAGCTTGTGGCAAATGCTCAGCCTAAAACTGCTCTTTTCTGGGAATAATTACCACTAAAGTGGTGATTCCAGTGGGAGAGAACAAAACATAGCTAATGTGCAACACGGAAATCTGTCACATTGCTGCAGGAAGGGAAGGGGGTATTCATCTGGGCAGAACAGAAGGAACCTAAATCTACTCAGAATTACACTGTGCTCTTCAGTTACAGGTACTGAGGTGTATCACAGAGAAATAGATGCAGAATTATACATGGACACTTGGAGACAATGACTGAATGCACAAATGCACTGGTTTAATGGAGGCCTTTAAAGGGAGGGAGGGGGCGTCGCGCGAGAGGGGGCGTCACGTGCGAGGGGGGGCGGCGCGAGGGGGAGGGGGGGCGGCGCGAGGGGTAGGGGGGGCACGCGAGGGGGAGGGGGGGTGGCGCGAGGGGGGGGGCGCGCGAGGGGGCGGGGTGGCCCGAGGGGGGAGGGGGGGGTGGCCCGAGGGGGGAGGGGGGGGCGGCCCGAGGGGGGAGGGGCCCGAGGGGGGAGGGGGGGGCGGCCCGAGGGGGGAGGGGGGGGCGGCCCGAGGGGGGAGGGGGGGGGGGGGCGACCCGAGGGGGATGGGGGGGGCGGCCTGAGGGGGATGGGGGGGGGCGGCCCGAAGGGGGAGCGGGGGGGGGGGGCGGCCCGAGGGGGGAGGGGGCGGAGCGGCCCGAGGGGGGAGGGGGCGGGGCGGCCCGAGGGGGGAGGGGCGGCCTGAGGGGGGAGGGTGGGGTGTGGCCCGAGGGGGGCGGGACCGGGGTGCCCAAGGGGGGAGCGGGGGGGGGGCAGCCCGAGGGGGGAGTGGCCCGAGGGGGATGGAGGGGGCGGCCCGAGGGGGGGGGCGGCCTGAGGGGGGAGTGGCCCGAGTGGGGGAGAGGGGGGGGTGGCCCGAGGGGGGGGGGGTGCGGCCCGAGCAGGGAGCGGAGGGGGGTGGCCCGAGGGGGGAGCGGAGGGGGGGGTGGCCCGAGGGGGGAGCGGGGAGTGTGGCCTGAGCGGGGAGTGGGGGGGTGGCCCGAGGGGGGAGTGGGGGGGTGGCCCGAGGGGGGGGCGGCCCGAGGGGCGAGCGGGGGGGGGCGGCCCGAAGGGGAAGCGGGGGGGGGGTGCGGCCCGAGGGGGGAGTAGGGGGGGGCGGCCCGAGGGGGGAGGGGGGGCGGCCCGAGGGGGGAGGGGGGGGCGGCCCGAGGGGGGAGGGGGGTGCGGCCCGAGGGGGGATGGGGGGGTGGCCCGAGGGGGGCAGGCCCGAGGGGGGGAAGCCCGAGGGGGGGGGTGCTGCCTGAGGGGGGGGGCGGCCCGAATGGGGATGGGGGGGCGGCACAAGGGGGGAGGGGGAGGGGGAGGGGCTGCCCGAGGGGGGAGGCGGCCTGAGGGGGGAGGGGGCGGCCCGAGGGGGAGGGGGCGGCCCGAGGGGGTGGGGGGCGGCCCGAGGGGGTGGGGGGCGGCCCGAGGGGGTGGGGGGCGGCCCGAGGGGGGTGGGGGCGGCCCGAGGGGGGAGCGGCCCGAGGGGGGAGTGGAGGGGGTGGCCCGAGGGGGGGGGCGGCCAGAGGGGGGAGGGGGGGGTGGCCCGAGGGGGGAGGGGCGGCCCGAGAGGGGTGGGGGGAGGGCCGGGCCCGAGGGGGGTGGGTGGGGGGGGGCGGCCCGAGGGGGGTGGGGGGGGGCGGCCCGAGGGGGGAGGGGGAGGGCGGCCCGAGGGGGGAGGGGGAGGGCGGCCCGAGGGGGGAGGGGGGGGAGCTGCCCAAGGGGGGAGGGGCTGCCCGAGGGGGGAGGCGGGGGGGCGGCCCGAGGGGGGAGGGGGGGGCGGCCCGAGGGGGGAGGGGGGGGGCGGCCCGAGGGGGGAGGGGGGGGGCGGCCCGAGGGGGGGGGGGGGGGGAGGGGGGGGTGGCCTGAGGGGGGGGGAGGGGCGGCCCGAGGGGGGGGGCGGCCCGAGGGGGAAGGGGGGCGACGGCCCGAGGGGGGGGAGGGGGCGGCCCGAGGGGGGGAGGGGGCGGCCCGAGGGGGGGGGCGGCCCGAGGGGGGTGGGGGGGGGGGCGGCCCGAGGGGGGGGAGGGGGCGGCCCGAGGGGGGGAGGGGGCGGCCCGAGGGGGGGGGGAGGGGGCGGCCCGAGGGGGGGGGGAGGGGGCGGCCCGAGGGGGGGGGGGAGGGGGCGGCCCGAGGGGGGGGGGGGAGGGGGCGGCCCGAGGGGGGGGGGGAGGGGGCGGCCCGAGGGGGGGGGGAGGGGGCGGCCCGAGGGGGGTGGGGGGGGGGGCGGCCCGAGGGGGGTGGGGGGGGGGGCGGCCCGAGGGGGGTGGGGTGGGGCGGCCCGAGGGGGGGGGTGGGGGGGGGGGCGCGGCCCGAGGGGGGTGGGGGGGGGGGGGCGGCCCGAGGGGGGTGGGGGGGGGCGGCCCGAGGGGGGTGGGGGGGGGGCGGCCCGAGGGGGGTGGGGGGGGGGGCGGCCCGAGGGGGGTGGGGGGGGGCGGCCCGAGGGGGGTGGGGGGGCGGCCCGAGGGGGGTGGGGGGGGGCCCCGAGGGGGATGGGGGGGAGCGGCCCGAGGGTGGAGCGGGGGGTGCGGCCCGAGGGGGGAGCGGGTGGTGCGGCCTGAGTGGGGGGGACGGCCCGAGGGGGTGAGGGGGTGGCGGCCCGAGGGGGGAGGGTGGCGCGTCCCGAGCGGGGAGGGGGAGGGGCGTCCCGAGCTGGGAGGCGGGGGGGGGGCGGCCCGAGGGGGGAGGGCGGGGGCGGCCCGAGGGGGGAGGGCGGGGGCGGCCCGAGGGGGGAGGGGGGGGCGGCCCGAGGGGGGGGGGGGGGGGGGGGGGGCCCGAGGGGGGAGGGGGGCACGAGGGGGGAGGGGGGGCACGAGGGGGGAGGGGGGGCACGAGGGGGGAGGGGGGGCACGACACGAGGGGGGAGGGGGGCACGAGGGGGGAGGGGGGGAGGGGGGCACGAGGGGGGAGGGGGGCACGAGGGGAGGGCACGAGGGGAGGGTGGCGGCACGTGAGGGTGGGGGGCGGCACGTGAGGGTGGGGGGGCGGCACGTGAGGGTGGGGGGCGACATGTACGAAAGACAGTCCACACAGAGGACATGCTCCAGCCTGGGGGTGGTGAGGATAAATGCAGCCAAGGCCAGAATCCGAGGACCAAGGTGTGTGAACCGGGATTTGGGATTCAGGAAGGATGCAAAGGCAGGAGAAGCAAAGCTATGGATGGGAATTGGGAGGAATTCATCAACAAGGAAACTCAGTGCCATGCAGGTCAGGGAGCCTGTGGAGGTTGCTAATGTGAGGATAGTGAGTGAACAGGACCAGGACTGGATCAGGCAATGGAATGTAAGGCGAGATTTTGCATGGATGGCCAATGTATGAGGCACAATGTGCCCTAATCTAGGAGCGCCTGATGATGACAACTGGTGCCCTTCTCCAGCACTAAACATCCCAGAAAAGCAGAAAAAAAATCCACAATGGCAAAATTACAGGATGGGAGTAAGTTAAAGTCATCCTGCCTGGTAGATGCTGATCTAGTTAGATTGGCACCCGGTCTCACTCGGTGTCTGGGTTCATTTCCTGTTGGATATATGGTCAAGATATAAGGTTTGCAAGTTACAGGAAAAGGGTAGGAGGGCAGAGGAACGAATGGAAGAGGCCTTTCATAGAGCCGGCACAGGCACGATGGGCCGAATGGTCCATGTCGCTGCTGGCATCATTCCTAAGTCAACAGAGTAAAATTTGTCGTGGGCTTTAACAGGTTAATCCGAATCCCTAAAGCTGGTAAACTGGGCACAAGCTCCCAGTTCGTGGCCCCCGGAAATGAAGCTGTTGCAGTTAAAAACCGCCCTGCCAGTTCAGGTGACTGATTGTGATACAGCAGATTTCCCTGTGCATCTGGGACTTGATCCTTCCAATCACTGACAGAGAGAACAACATTCTGCAGTTAATTCTTTTCCTCCTCTTAAACTCAAGACTTCAAATATATTCCAGGGGAAAAAAAATAAAATTGTTATCTGGAGAAGCGTGAGGCAGCTCAGCGCAGACTCTCACTTACTGATTCACAGCACTGATTGTGAGAAATATATAGAAAAATCATATATATAAAAAAATACAGAACTTAAAAAAATATATATCGTGATACATGGAAACATCTTACGAAGAACTGAAAACAAAATCACTCAATTCTCAAAAAGGCTGACAAAACCGGTTAAGCAGAAATATAAATACTAATGAAATTAAAAGAATGGTGGAGCTTTTCTGCTCCTAACAAAGAGTTTTGAGCACCAGCAAACTGTACGAAGCTTCTGCTCAGCTTATAGTGGAGTAAGGAATGGTTTCGTTTGAGAATAGTTGGGTTGGGGGAAAAAAAAACAAAAGGAAGTTTGATTGAAGCCCTGGGTTTGCCAGTGAACTTGTCAAGACTTTGAACACTCCAGGATTCTGCTCAGAGGCTGGAAGTGTTGTGAGACCTGCAAAGTGTTCCTTTCTTCAAATATAAACTCTCCGCTTGCAAACATCCGCGGTCTGCTATTTTAAAGCTGCCCCCCTTTGTAACACTCCACACGCTGAATGATTCTGCAGCGGACATTGTAAATGCGTCCCTTTATTTCCTGCTGGGTCAGGTTCCAGCTCCTTGCAGTGGTCAGAAAAGGAGGTGTGTGCAACTGGGGTGTAGGCCCCCCGGCAGGGTTGCAGATTTAGCTTAGCTTCCACCTGTAAAGGTCAGTGAGAGGGCAGAATGCTTTGTCAAACTGCTCACCCAATGCTTTGATGGCTTGTGTGTAGCCTGATCCAGCACCGAACCCATATGGACCGCAAGGAGCCACTCGGCAATCTTCAGTAATGCACTATGACAAAGGACTAGCAGGTGGTACCATCTGGTACCTCTGTGGGGCGGGGGGGGTGGGGTGTATGACAAAGTTAGCACCTTCAGGAGGGGGCAAGATGGAGTGAGGGGGGAGGGGGCAGGAAGTTAATAAAATGCCATTATGAATTGATACAAACACTGGGGCGGTGAGGGGGGGGGGACAGTGCTATTCAGACTATCACCAGGCAGCAGAGAGACAAGCCAAGGTATTATTTGTAACCAGGCTCAAAGTGAAAATATTACGGATGATCAAGTTACCAGAAATCAAACCATTTCTTGCCTTGGTGCGTCCTATCTCAGTCTGAAACGGTTGCAGATCCAAGAGGCGATTTTCCAAATCTGGCCTCCCCCAATCGGGCTCACGTTCCAGGAAATTGTGACATCACTGGATCCCCTTGATGTGGGATGTTTGATTAACAAATCAGCCCATCCATCTCCAGCTCCTGTGGGATCGTCATCTTTCTCCTCACCTTTAGGTTTGTGATTGAATTGTTCAGGGTTTTTCCTGATCATTAATCCGATCAGAACTTCAAGCTGGTGAAACCATCAGCCATCTTCCTTAACCTTCGTCTCCCTCTCCCAGGCTGCTGAGTTTGGGCAATGGACAATGCCCAGTGTGGCCACTAGGGGTAGCAAGAGGGATGTGGTGATGGGCCTCAGGATACTGGACAGGAGGGGTGGGCTCTTTCTTACGGTCATGGCGGTGAAATACTTAGTCTCGCTTGAAAAGAAATGCTCCTGGGGGTTGGTACCCAGCGGGCGTCCAGCACCTGTGGGACTGAACCCCAATGTGAGTCGGTACCTTTAGGAGAGAATGGGGTGTGGGAAAGGCACGATGCCTGAAGAGAGAGCCTGCCTGCTGGGAGCACAGATCGAAGACGTGGTGGAAACACTCCCTGAAATTCTCCACCTTTAGAGGCAAAATCATTTGGTGTGTGTCTCACCTGTGATTTTGCACCCATTTGTAAACTGCTCCCTTTCATACCGGCGCAGGGCAAGGCTGCCATGTCAAGAAGCCAAGAAGGTGTTACCTCAGAACAGAGATCAGAAGCAGGGAACGAACAAAGCAAATGAATAATGAGCACAGTGACTCCTGCTACAGATACAGAGTAGTTCATACCAAATAAGGCGGCTAGTGCGAGTGCCTGTTTTGATTTGTGCATAAACAGCCTGTGGTATAACTGAGGTCTCAGCAACTTCAACTGTGTCCGTTCTGCGTGAAAGAAGATCTGGAGGTTGCAACTGACGGACAAAGATTCCAGGTTCTATATCTCCGCGTAGCTGGACCAGGCTCGCTCTCATGGGCGCACTTTTGCCTGGGGAAGACACAGAAAGAGAGAGATTAATGTTCACCAAGCAAACTCACTGTCAGAATTTACATTTGTATTGCACCTTTCAAAACCCGAGGCCATCTCAGAGCACTCTACAGCTACTGCAGTACTTCTGAAATGTATTTAACTCTTATAATGTAGGAAATACAGCAGCCAATTTGCATACGGCAAGTTCCCACAAGCAGCAATGAAATAATAACCAAGTAATCTCTAAGATGTTTGTTGGGGGATAGTATTGGCCCAGTATCTCAGCTTCTCTTTGGAATATTGCCATGGGATCATTTATCTCCACTGAGAGGGCAGGTGGGAACCTCAGTTTAATGTCTCATCTGAAAGACAAAACCTTTGACTGGGCAGCACTCCCACGGTACTGCAGGAGTGTCAGCCTAGACTGTGTGGTCAAAGTTGTTGGGATTGGGTCTTGAACTCATGACCTTCAAAGTTAGAGGCAAGCTGTTGCCTCTGGCTATTTGCTGAACATGATGTGGAGATGCCGGCGTTGGACTGGGGTAAACACAGTAAGAAGTCTCACAACACCAGGTTAAAGTCCAACAGGTTTATTTGGTAGCACAAGCCACTAGCTTTCGGAGCGCTGCTCCTTCATCAGGTGAGTGGGAGTTCTGTTCACAAACAGGGCATATAAAGACACAAACTCAATTTACAAAATAATAGTTGGAATGTGAGTCTTTCCATTTCCAACCATTATTCTGTAAATTGAGTTTGTGTCTTTATATGCCCTGTTTGTGAACAGAACTCCCACTCACCTGACGAAGGGGCAGCGCTCCAAAAGCTAGTGGCTTGTGCTACCAAATAAACCTGTTGGACTTTAATTTGGTGCTGTGAGACTTCTTACTGTGTTTACTGAACCACAGGTGACATGAACAGAACTCTGCAGATGTGGAGAAAGGAGATCACGTTAGCAGAGAGTCCCCGATTCAGCAGTAGCACAAAGGGCAGCGTGTGATTCCTATTCCTACGCATCTGGTGAGGGGATGGGACATGATCTGTCCACAGGCTACCCCATCAATATCAAAACCTGGTGTTCTCCCCCAGTGACTGGCAGAAAGAAATTATTTGATTTTTTTTTCTGGTGAGGTGAAAGACAGTTGTAAAGGCCCAAATTCTGGCAGGTGCTTTACATATATCTGAAATTCAGACACACACTAATCATTGGTTCCCTCCCTTTTCTGAAATCACAACATCGAAACAATGACAATGCCTCAGAGTTACACCCTGACCATGTTCACTGGTGGCCATTTACCTCCGTGTCTTCAACACTGTGTCCCGGTTGAGTGATACCTTGATTTTAAAAGTTTTATCCTGGTTTACAAATCCCTCCATGAGTTTGCCCATCTCTATCTCTTTAATTTTCTTAGCCCAAAACTCCTCCAATTTCAGCCTCTTGCACATTCACAATGTTAATTGTTCCACAATTGCTGTTTGTGCCTTCAACTACCTGGATCCCAAGCTCTGGAATCCATTCCCTAAATTGCTCAGCCTTCCCACCTCTCTTAAGGCACTCCTAAAATTGACCTCTTGAATGAAGCTTTTGGTTACCTGCCCTAATATCACCTTATGTTGAAACACCTTGGGATGTTTGCCAATGTCAAAGGCGCTATATAAATACAAATTGTTTTCCTTCCAAAGGGGAGGAGCTCCAAACCTAGTCGGTCATATCATGACAGCACCATCATCTCCAACTCACACAGCACCTCGACTTGGAAATGTATCGGCTGCCTCTTCACTGTCACCGGTTGATATTCTGGAACTCCCTCCCTCCCTAACAGCACTGTGGGTGCACCTGCGTGTGACAGTTGTTAAAGGGAGTGGCTCATCACCTTCTCAAGGGCAATTAGGGGTGGTCAATAAATGCTGGCCTTGCCAATGATGCTCACAATCCATGAATGAAAAGATAAATAAGACAAAGTGGATAGTGCCCACTGGAGTTTGTTCTTACAGTGAGGGGGATCACATTACATTACCTTTTAAGCTACTCACATTACACATTTCTGCTGTTCTGTAATTAAATAAAAAATACTTTTCTTCTAACAGTCCGTCTCAGTAGAATGTTAAATCTTCTGCAGCAGATTAAAACATTTAAAGGTAGCTGTAATGAGCATAAGATGATCAAGGTTTTCAAAGAGGCTCATAAACTGGATTTTATTTTGTCCTAAAATAAAAGCAAAATGCCGCAGATGCTGGAATCTAAAAATGCTAGAAATTCTCAGCCGGTCTGACAGCATCCGTTCTGCTATTTCCACATTCCGATCTCTTAACAAATGCTATTAGCACCATTCCCAGCCTTTATTACCACATCCCCTTTGTCTTTTTGTCCATGATATCTTGATCAATTACACAACCCCACCCCGCCCAACCCCTCAGCCTTACAGTATAAATCTTGTCCTATTTCCTTTTGTCTCTAGCTGTGACAAAGGGTCATCCTGACTCGAAACATTGGCTCTATTCTCTCTCCGCAGATGCTGTCAGACCTGCTGAGATTTTTCAGCATTTTCTATTTTACTTTCAGATCCCAACATCTGCAGTATTTTGCTTCTAACTGTTCATCCCAGCCCCATTTTTCATGTCCACCGAGGCAGTTTGTTTGTTTTCTGTCTGAGGGCATGTCCTTACTCAAGTAACCGGGGAGATTATTTTGCCACTTACAGTGGACTTCCTGTTGCCTTTTTCTTTGGAGGGTTTTCTTCCAGGGAAGCTGCAACTAAGGCTAAAGAATAGTCCATCCTTTATAATAAGGGCATTTGGATTTTGCTCCTTTGTTCTGGATTCCTTTACAAGAGGAAATTATTTTTCTCTTCCTACCCTATCAAATTGTTCAATCATCTTGACTATTTCAATTAGATCATCCCTTAAACTTCCATATTCAAGGGTATACAAGTCTCTCTCTATTCCTCTCCCATACCTAGTGGTGCACTAGGGGAGACTTTTGTCTGTTTCCATAGCTCGTAATTCCCGGACCAGATCACTTGTGTGTTGCCAGGGGCTTGCAGTTTGAGGGCACCACTCCCCCCCATCAAGTGTGGCTGACCAGGTGTCTCTCCTACTCTTACCGCCAACCACTGGCGTGTTGGAAGGATTTACAGGACGATACACTCAATCTGTTTGACCCACGTTATAAACACAGCTTCCGTGGCCATCAAGTCCTGGGGTTGGACTCAAACCCGGAGCTTCTGGCTCAGAGCAGAGATGCTACCCACTGAGGCACAAGACCGTAAACAAGCATACTCTACTCAGTCTATCCACATAAATTAACCCTTTAAGCCCCTGTACCATTCTGGTAAAATGCTCTCTATTGTCTCTAAGGCCAATATTATCCTTCCTGAAGTGTGCGGCCCAGGCCTGAACGCAGTTACTCCAACTGCAGTTGAAACATAATCTGTACAGCTGCAGTGAAACTTCCACCTCTCTGTACTCCAGACTTCTCAAGATAAACATTCCATTTGCCCTTGAATTATTTTTGCACCTGTCCACTAGATTTACTATTGTGCAAAAACCCCTAAATCTTTCTGATCCTTTACAGCTCCTAACTTCTTGCTGTTAGAAAATATTCTGCTGCAGCTTTTAGGTTCAGAATGGGTGATGTCTGGTTATCACACACTCCTTCAATTTACACCACCTAGTGTGAAAATGGACAGTCAGTTTCAGCCCAGTACTTACAGGCCCCAGTCACTGGGATGGGGAGGGACCCTTTACCTTCTGTCTAAAGGGACAGGAATATAACAATGGGCTGAATGGACTGAGAGTGACAGTGCTAGACAACCTCAAAACAATCAGTTCATAGAATCCCTACAGTGCAGGAGGAGGCCATTCGGCCCATTGAGTCTGCACCAACTCTTACCAGGCTTACCCTGTAACCCCTCATATTTACCCCACTAACCTATATATCTTGGGACACTAAGGAGAAATGTAGCATGGTCAATCCACCTAACCCACACATCTTTGGACTATGGAAGGAAACCAGAGCACCCGGAGGAAACCCACGCAGACATGGGGAGAACATACAGACTCTACACCGACAGAACCCTGGGCCCTGGTGCTGTGAGGCAGCAGCACTAACCACCGTGCCACCCATTTCAACTTGCCCTCACTCAACCTATGTACACGCACACACTCCAGCAGGGTGAGGCGGGGAGATAGATGACTGGACAGTAAGTAAGAGTGGGAATGTTGAATAAGTTTATTTATTAGTGTCACAAGTAGGCTTACATTCACACTGCAATGAAGTTACTGTGAAAATCCCCTAGTCGCCACACTCCGGCGCCTGCTCGGGTACACTGAGGGAGAATTTAGCATGGCCAATGCACCTAACCAGCACGTATTTCGGACTGTGGGAGGAAACCGGAGCACCCGGAGGAAACCCATGCGGACACGGGGAGAACGTGCAATTCCACACAGACAGTGACTCGAGCCGGAAATCGAACCCGGGTCTCTGGTGTTGTGAGGCAGCAGTGCTAACCAGTGCATCATCCCAATATCTTTGCTCCTTCCTCACCCAAGAAGGTTAAAAGCAGTGAGAACGTCCATACCAGCACCACGCCCTAACAGCACCTAGCTCAGAGTCGGATTTCCACCGGTAGCTCCGGGCTTCTTCCCCAGGCTCTGCGGTGAAGTGGTGTTTCCCTACCTTGTGAGTGTGAGCGTTGCTATGAGGTCGCGTTGTTGCCAGGCTCTCTTCCCTCTTTCTTTGAACACAGTTGACTTCGGAGGCCTTGGCTATTTTAGTGGGTCTCGAGCAGGTGGCTGCATTTTTCCGTTTCCTGCCCTCGGTCCGTGCGGGGGAATTGGGGGTCGGTGGTGGGGGTGAAGGATTGAGAGCCCCCAGCCGGCGTGCCTCGCAGAGGCGAGCATCCCGCTTGGGATGAAAGTGCTCCACCGTCCTGCTGGTCCCTTTGAGGGAGTTCCCTGAAAGGGCCAGAATTCCAGCTTGTCCTGAGCGTCCTGCTTTGGGTCCATGGGCATTGAGTCCGTTGTTAGCATTGTGCGAAGAGGTATGTGAGTGGGGAGGGCGAGAGGCTGTCCCCCCAGGAAGGGGGGCGCTTATCCTGTCCAGACTCAACACGCAGTTTCTTTTGAAGGGGGGCTCCGAGAAAGGAAGTGGATCAGAGGAGGAGGCTGTCGGTTTCTTCCGTTTGCCCGGTGATGTCTCGCAAGTGGGACGGGGGTCTTGGTGGAATCCGGACGCCCGGCTGGTCTTCGCCCAGGACGTTCTGCCCGAGGAAGGGGAAGGGGTTTGGGCCGGAGGGGTCGGCAGAGGGAGCGAGCGGCAACAGGAGGAGGGTGGGTCTGTAGGGGCTCGAGCTTCAGCGAGGCTGGCGGGCGAGGGTGCTTGCTTCAGTTCCGTAGTCATGAAAGAAGGCGAAGATGAAGTTGCGGAAAGAGATGACATAGACTGCAGCGAGAGCGGCGAGGGGGCAGATGGTGGAACAGATAGCGGAGTTCTCTGTGGATCTGTGGCTGGAGGAATCTTCCTGTATTGAAAACAAAAAGACATGAATTAGATTTCTCCTTGCACAAGACATAACTGTGGCTCAGTGTTAGCACTCATCTCAGAGACTGGAGAACTAAATCCAGACTGATGTTCCCAATGCAGAATTGGGGGAGTGCCGCACTGTCAGAGGGTCAGTACTGAGGGAGTGCTGCACTGTCAGAGGGTCAGTGCTGAGGGAGTGCCGCACTGTCAGAGGGTCAGTACTGAGGGAGTGCCGCACTGTCAGAGGGTCAGTACTGAGGGAGTGCCGCACTGTCAGAGGGTCAGGACTGAGGGAGTGCCGCACTGTCAGAGGGTCAGTACTGAGGGAGTGCTGCACTGTCAGAGGGTCAGTACTGAGGGAATGCCGCACTGTCAGAGGGTCAGTACTGAGGGAGTGCCGCACTGTCAGAGGGTCAGTACTGAGGGAGTGCCGCACTGTCAGAGGGTCAGTGCTGAGGGAGTGCCGCTCTGTCAGAGGGTCAGTGCTGAGGGAGTGCCGCTCTGTCAGAGGGTCAGTACTGAGGGAGTGCTGCACTGTCAGAGGGTCAGTGCTGAGGGAGTGCCGCTCTGTCAGAGGGTCAGTACTGAGGGAGTGCTGCACTGTCAGAGGGTCGGTACTCAGGGGAGTGCAGCATTGTCAGAGGGTCAGTACTGAGGGAGTGCTGCACTGTCAGAGGGTCAGTACTGAAGGAGTGCCGCACTGTCAGAGGGTCACTGAGGGAGTGCTGCACTGTCAGAGGGTCAATACTGAGGGA